>NW_015389151.1:190573-203049 GCF_001527695.2 Protobothrops mucrosquamatus | reverse complement strand
CTTTGATGACTTGTGGACTTCAACTCCCAGAATCCCTCAGCCAGCGTGAGGGAACTATGGTCCCTTCATGACTTGTGGACTTCAACTCCCAGAATTCCTCAGCTAGCGTGAGGGAACTATGACCCTTTGATTTACTTGTGGACTTCAACTCCCAGAATTCCTCAGCCAGTGTGAGGGAACTATGACCCCTTTATGACTGGTGGACTTCAACTCCCACAATTCCTCAGCCAGCGTGAGGGAGCTATGACCCTTTGATGACTGGTGGACATCAACTCCCAGAATTCCCCAGCCAGTGTGAGGGAACTATGACCCCTTTATGACTGGTGGACTTCAACTCCCAGAATTCCTCAGCGAGGCATGGAGAAGAGGTCTTCTCCAAGCTGAACGTCCCGCTTTGTCCCTCAGCCGGTCCCAACCTCTTCCTCCCCGTCTCCCCCTCAGCTCAGCCAGCATCCTGGTCCTCAGAGTCCCATCTTCCTGCCCACCGACGAGGAGTGGCTGTGGACCTTAGCCAAGACCTGGGTGCGAAACGCCGAGTTCCACACCCACGAGGACATCGCCCACCTGCTGCGCGGCCACCTGATGTCCGAGATCTTCTCGGTGGCCACCCTGAGGACCCTCCCCATGTGCCACCCCCTGTACAAGGTGGGAATCCCGAGGCGGGCTGGGTGGGGCCTTCAAAGGGCGGGAGAGGACAAGCGTTCCCCCCAATGGTGGTTAGCTCAAGTAACCATGGTTTCCTCCTCCTTCCCTGCTCCAGCTTCTGATCCCCCACTTGCGTTATTCCATCCACATCAACGTGTTGGCGAGGACCTACCTCATCAGCCAAGGTGGCACCTTTGATAAGGTAAGACTGGGGAACATCTGGGCTCAGCATGATGGGCTTGGTGGGCTGCCCCAAAGAAGAGGGGGAAGGGGGTCCACCTCTTCTCCAAAGCCCCCGAAGGCAGGACAGGAAACGACAGATGGAAACTCACCAAGGAGAGAAGCAACCTGGAACTAAGGAGAAACTTCCTGACAGTTGGAACAATTAACCAGTGGAACTACCTGCCTCCAGAAGCGGTGAATGCTCCAACACTGGAAGTTTTAAAGAAGAGACTGGACAGCTATTTGTCCCGAATGGACTAGGGTCACCTGCTTAAGCAAGGGGGTGGACTAGAGGACCTCAAAAGATCCATTCCCAACTCTGCTTTCTTTTCACAGGCCATTGGCACCGGGCGCCAGGGACTAGCGGTGCTGCTCGAAAAAGCCCTGGCAGAACTGACCTACACCCAGCTTTGCCTTCCGGATGACATCGAAGCCCGGGGGGTGGGCTGCCTCCTCCAGTACTACTACAGGGACGATGGCCTGAAGATCTGGGACGCCATCCAGAGGTGAAGGAGCTCGGCCGGAGAGCTGAGTAGGGCCCTGAACTGGGGAACAGCTGTTATGAACAGGCTGCTTGGGAAGGGGTCTACAAACCAGCCAGGATCCTCCACCATCACAGTTTAGCCTGATTAATGGGGAGTTGCGAGGGTGGTGGATTCGAGTCTCACGCAAGAGGCTTGGAGCCATGGGTTTCGACCCCGTCGCTGCGTCTGGAGGCTCTCAAGGTTGAAATGAGGGGTCCCTGGTACTCTCTGAGCTGGGTGGTTTCCTTGCAGACGTTTCATGACCCAACTAAGGAGCGTCATCAGTACTAGAAGGGAGGGGGGTTTGTGGAGAGGAGGAGGAGGAGGAGGAGGAGGAGAAGAAGAAGAAGAAGAAGAAGAAGAAGAAGAAGAAGAAGAAGAAGAAGAAGAAGAAGAAGTAGTAGTAGTAGTAGTAGTAGTAGTAGTAGTAGTAGTAGTAGTGGAGGAAAGGACTGTGTGGCCCTTGGTGCTCTCTGAGCTGGGTGGTTTCCTTGCAGACGTTTCATGACCCAACTAGGGAACGCCATCCGTGCTAGAAGGGGGTGGGTGTGCTCTCTTTTTACGTATGAAACAGTGATAGCGAACCTTTTAGAGACCCGCGTGCCCAAACTGCAACCCAAAACCCACTTATTTATCGCCGGGTGCCAGGTGGGACGTGGCCCGCTGGGTGGGCGTGGCTGTGGTGGTCATGGCAGACTGGGTGGGTGTGGCCAAAGTGGGCATGGTCACCTTGATGTTGCTCATGGGGGAGGGACGCCTGTGGGCAGGGTTGGGGGGGATCCAGGGGGTCTCTGACAGGTGGGGCGATGGACAGCAGGTTCATCCTGCGGAGTGAGGTGAGGCAAGGCTGGGGTGCCATTGCCGCAGGGCAAGGCGAGGCAGGGGCCGGGGCGGCTGCTGCCTGACACCATCGGCCCCCGCACACAGAGGCCAGCGAGCGCATGGGGGCCGCCGGCTTCCATCAGCAGCCACAGCCTGACGGCTACTCGACCGGTGCACTCTGGGGCTCCACAGCCCGCCGCCAGCCGGGATGCATCTGGCCACGTGGGACCTTGGGCGGCTGGTTGAAGAGGGACGGTTGCCATCTCTGGGGCATGGCATGCGTGCCCACAAAAAGGGGTCAGAGTGCCGCCTCTGGCCCTCGTGCCATAGTTTCGCCACCACTGATATGAAACAACAGCAAGAAAACAACTGAGCTCAGAGAGCACAATAGAGACCCTACAGTCGTCGTCGTCGTCCTCCTCCTCCTCCTCCTCCTCCTCCTGCTTCTACTCTACTCCACAAACCCCCACCGCCTTCTAGTACTGATAATGTTATTTAGTTGGGTCATAAAACGTCTGCAAGGAAACCACCCAGCTCAGAGAGCACCAAGGACCCCTCAGTCACTCTCCTCCTCCTCCTCCTCCTCCTCCTCCTCCTCTCCCTTCTAGCACTGATGATGTAACCATGTTGGGTCATGAAACGTCTGCAAGGAAACCACCCAGCTCAGAGGGCACCCAGGACCCCACATTCCTCCTCCTCCTCCTCCTCCTCCTCCTCCTCCTCCTCCTCCTCCTCCTCCTCTCCGCAATCCCCCCTCCCTTCTAGCACTGAGGATGTTCCCTAGTTGGGTCATGAAACAAGCTGAGAGAGCCCCAGGGACCCCTCCCCACCCTAACCTTCCGTACTGCTTGGGTGGGGAAAAGGAGCCGGCAGCGAAGCCCCCTTGGCTGGGACAGACCCTCCTCTTCCTCTTCTCCCCTCCCTCCCCGCAGCTTCGTCTCGGGCATCGTGGGACTCTACTACAAGAGCGACTCAGAGGTGCAGGGAGACGACGAGCTGCAGTCTTGGGTGGCCGAGATCTTCGCCAAAGGCTTCCTGAGCAGAGAGACCTCAGGTACATCCCCCTCTTGGAAAGTTTGGTTCCACCCTTTCCTGGTGGCCTCCTTTCCACTCTGTAGAAAACGGGCCGTCCTCGGCTTTCCTCCGTTCCTTTAGCGACCGTTCCGAGTTGCAACTGCACCGAAAAACGGATCCAGTGAGTTTTGTCCCATGTTAGGACCTTTCCCCCCCACGGTCGTTAAGCGAAACACCGCAACAATTAGGAGAATCGGTCGGTTGCTAAGTGAAGCAGGCTTTTCCTGTGACTTTGCTCATCAGAAGCCGGCTGGGAAGGTGGGAAATGGGGATTGTGTGACCCAGGACAGGGCAATCCCACCGGACACGGTACACGTCGGTTGCCAAGGACCCCAATTTCGATCACGTAACTCTGAGGATTCTACGAGTATCCTAAGTGTCACAAGTCCCTTTTTTCAGTGTTGTCGCAGCTCCGAATGGGCACTAAACGAATACAGGTGGTCCTGGGTTTCCGGCCACAGCTGCGGTCCAAATGTTCTGTCGCTAAGCGAGACGCTGCTTAAAAAGCGAATTTTGCACCATTTTACGACTTTTCTTACCGCGGTCGTTAAGCGAATCACTGCAGTTGTGAAGTTAGTAACCTGGTTGTTAAGTGACTCCGGCTTCTCTCTTGACTTTGCTTGTCCAAAGGGGATCACGTCACACACACACACACACACACACACACGGGATGCTGCAACCGTCATAAGTACGAGCCAGTCGCCAAGCGCCTGGATTTGGATCACGTGACCCCGGGAAAAATGGTCGTACCTGTGAAAAATGGTCATAAGTCACATTTCTTTAGTGCTGTTGAATTTGAACGGTCACTAAACGAGGACTCCCTGTACGGTGTTTTCTTCCTATGCCTTCGTATCTTTCTCGTCGTCCTTCTCCAACACCTTGTCAGACTTACGACGGTAGGACTCGTTTAACGACCGCCGTAAAATACTTTCAAAATGGGAGGGAATCATGTGGGACCTCGAGTGAGGACTGGAAGAACTCCTGAGATGGGTTGAGCAGGGAACATGTGGGGGTCCCTCCCTCCCTCCCTCCCTCCCTCTGCATCGCGGCTTGGTCTCCCTTCCCTTTTTCCCCTGGGGAATCTCAGCTGGGCCGAACTTTCCCCCTTTCCTTCCAGGCGTCCCTTCCGCCCTCCACACCGTCCCGGACCTCATCAAGTACCTGACCATGACCGTCTTCACCTGCTCAGCTCACCACGCGGCCGTCAACGGAGGGCAGGTGGGTGAGGCTACTCGGGGTCTCCCCCAGGAGGGGGGGGAAGGGGGCTGGTTGCGAGCAGGATCAGGTCAATTCTCCCTTCCTTCCTTCCTTCCTTCCTTCCTTCCTTCCTTCCTTCCTTCTTATTCCAATCTCCTTCCTTTCTTCCTTCCTTCCTTCCTTTCTCCCTCCCTCCCTTCCTATTCCAATCTCCTTCCTTCCTTCCTTCCTTCCTTCCATTCCTCCCTCCCTTCTCTCCTTCCCTTCTCTCCCTCCCTCCCTTCCTTCCTTCCTCCCTCCCTCCCTCCACCTCTTCTCTTCCTCCCTCCCTCCCTTCTTCCCTCCCTCCCTTCCTTCCTTTCTCCCTCCCTCCCTTCCTATTCCAATCTCCTTCCTTCCTTTTCCCCTCCCTCCCTCACTTTCTTATTCCAATCTCCTTCCTTCCTCCCTCCCTCCCTCCCATTTCCTTCCTTCCTCCCTCCCTCCTTCCTTTCTTATTCCCATTTCCTTCCTCCCTCCCTCCCTCCTTATTCCAATCTCCTTCTTTCCTTCCTCCCTCCCTCCCTCCCTCCCATTTCCTTCCTTCATCCCTCCCTCCTTTCTTTCGAGGACTCCCTGCACAGTATTTCCTTGTTGGGCATTTTATTATCTTAATTTTCCTGCACGTGGAAAATCAACCAGGATGAAAAGGCAGGCCAGATGTTTCTCTCTCCCTTCCGGGGGGGGAGATGCCCCCGTCTCACGCTCTTCTCCTCCTTCTCTCCGGGCGGAAGTTTGAGATGGGGGCCTTCATGCCCAACCTGCCTTCGTCCATGCGGAAGCCCCCTCCCCAGGCGAAGACCCCCGTCACCCTGCAGGAATTCCTGGACACCATCCCGGAGATGAACGTGACCAGCCAGGTGCTCTCCGTCCTCTGGGTGCTGCGGAACGAGACCCTGGACATGGTGAGCCTCCCCCCGTTTTTTAATAATAATAATAATAATAATAATAATAATAATAATAATAATAATAATAATAATAATAATAATAATAATAATAATAATAATAATAATAATAATAAAGTTGGAAGGGACCTTGGAGGTCATCTGGTCCAACCCCCTGCTCAGGCAGGAAACCCTACACCATTTCAGACAAATGGCTGTCCAGTCTCTTCTTAAAAACTTCCAGTGTTGGAGCATTCACCGCTTCTGGAGGCAGGTAGTTCCACTGGTTAATTGTTATCACCGTCAGGAAGTTTCTCCTTAGTTCCAGGTTGCTTCTCTCCTTGGTGAGTTTCCACCCGTTGCTTCTTGTCCTGCCTTCAGGCGCTTTGGAGAATAGCTTGACTCCCTCTTCTTTATGGCAACCCCTGAGATACTGGAAGACTGCTATCATGTCCCCCCTCGTCCTTCTCTTCGTTAAACTAGACATCCCCAATTCCAGCAACCGTTCCTTATATGTTTTAGAGAGAGAGAGAGGATAGATAGAGACAGATAGATAGATAAAGAGAGAGAGAGGATAGAGATAGACAGACGGACGGACGGATGGATGGATGATAGACAGACAGACAACCTTTATTGTCATTTTTTATCGTGGGCACAATGGCACCCATTAAAAACGAAATTTAGTTGCTTGCTCTCCCAGGGCCTTCCAAGTGGCTTGCTCTCAGCGATGACCTCCGGGGTCCCTCGCAGCTCTGTTCTTACTCTGTGATTCTCTTCTGCTTCTGCAGAAACCGCTGGGCTACTACGAGGAGGAGCACTTTGTGGAGGAAGGCCCGAAGCGGCTCATCGGCGCTTTTCAGGAGCATCTCAAGCACATCACCTTGGCCATCGAGAGCCGGAATAAGACCCTCCCGCTGCCTTACACTTACCTCTATCCCCCCGAGATAGAAAACAGCACCACCATCTAGGACCCTGGATTGTTCGGCCTGTGCATGTTGCTAGTCCTCAACGAGAGGAGCCCCCCCCCCGTTTTCTTCGAAAGCAGGGTGGGGTGAGTGGATATGAAGAACACGTCGGCACCAAAAGATCCAGAGATGTACGAATTCCGCCTCCGGGAATCCTCCAGGCAACGGAAGAGGCAAAGGGGAAATGATCACAACTGTCATTGGATCGGGAGTCCTATCGTTGTGTAGGCAGTCCTCGACTTACGACCGCAAGGGAGCCCCAAAAACCTCCGTGGTTAAACGAGACATTTACGAAGTGAGTTTTGCCCCCTGTTCACGATCTTCCTCGCCTCGGTTGTTAAACGGATCACTGCAGTTGACTTGTTAGCAACCCGGTCCTTAAATGAATCCAGCCACAAAAGGGGATCACGGCAGCCGTCGTAAATATGAACCGGCGGCCAAGCGTCCGAATTTCGATCACGGGACCACGACGGGGGAGGCTGCAGAGCTGGCAATTCCGACCAACGGTCCTAAGTCGCTTTTTTTCCCAGTGGCGTCGTGACTTCGAACCGTCACTAAACGAACAGTCGTAAGTCGAGGACTGCCTGGAGATCCCTTCTCCTGCGAACACGGAGGAAGCGGATTGAGAAATATATTATTTGGGGGGAGAAGAGGCCCTTTCGCAACTGAACACGCCGAGGGCGGTCCGTTTCCCCCCCCCTGACCAAAATAAATCCTGTTTTAAGTGACATTCCTCTCGAAAGAAATGCTGAATTTCAAGCAGGTCCTTTGTGTTGACGTGTCTTTCCAGAGGGCGACAAGAGTTAAGAAGGCAAAAACCGACAAATTACTTGGCAGTTGCATTCTTTTTGCTGAAATCTTTAGCCTACGGCTTCCTAATGACCCAGATTGAGTAAAAGTGGTTTTTGTTTTTCCCCCTCTCTGAAACGACCCACAATCGCATTACACAATCCCAGTAGGGACATATAAACTGACTTAAAGAGTTTTTGTTTTTTTTACCAAAACAATTTTTATTGGTTTTCCATTTTACACCAACACAGCCTAAGAACCCACGTGGAAATGTGGTGATCCATTTTTTAAAAACAAACAATAACATAGTAAATACATACCTATTATTTCTTTAAAATTTCCCTCTCTATCTCTATAGAATATTATAATCAGATTAATACATTTTCATTGAATTCATTCATTACTATGTCTAACCATCAACTACATTAATCAATAGGAAAAAAAATTAATCTATAAAAACCTATATTTCTTCTCACATTTAACTTAGGCTTAGTGAACTCCATTTATTTAAAGACATTATAATCAAGTCAATATCTAAAACCAATTCATTCACTAATATAACATTTCATCCAAATCATATAATTAAAAATAAAGTAACATTCTCTAGCTATTTATATTATTATAAACTCATTAAAACCTTTCTAAAACAAATTTTCATTGAATATATCACTCAAAGATCCTGTATCATGCTTTCTTAATTTTACAAATATTTAATCTTAAACTAACATATTCATTTACTATTCAGGTGCCCCAAGTGTTTTTTTATTTAAGCATTATTAACTCCAAAGGTAAATTCTTCTCTTTCTCACCAATCTTCTATTGTTTTTCATTATTTCTCCAAATCTCCAATAATTAATTCCATCATTTCCTATATTTCAGTTCTTTTCTCATTATACCATTATACTTAAAGAGTTTTATCGACATTATGTGTTGCTTTAGACCAGGGTTTCCAAACTTGGCCACCTTAAGACTGGCGACTTACAAAGCAGTCCTCACACTTATAACCGCTGCGGCATGAGCCAATTTGGGGGGGGGGAGTATCTTAATCAGAAGAGAGCTGGAAGGGCATCTTAGAGGTCTTCTAGTCCAACCCCCCTGCTCAAGCAGGAGACCCTAGACCGTTTCAGACAAATATGTAATCAGAAGAGAGCTGGAAGGGACCTCGGAGGCAGAAACCAACCCTAACCCCCCCCACCCAGTCTCTCTGCCCCAAACAGAAACCAGGTCTGCAGAAATGCATATGTGATAATGTTGTCAGAAAGATGGGAGCCAGGAAGCTGATGGGATTAGAAAGACAAAGATCCCTAGAATCAACAATCACTCAGACCAAAAAACCCAACACAGGACATAGCCATCAGCCACAGCCCCAGGGAAGCAGGATATGACCTTTGGGACACAATAGGATTAACCCACCACCATCAGAATACCAGAAAGGCAGACTCAGACTCCGGTCCAAGTCCACACCACAGGAACAACTCCAAACAAAAGCCCAAGAAGGTATAAAAACCCACAATTCCCTGCTACGTGGTCACTTTTTCCCAGAGCCATCTTGCTTGAGCAGGGGGCTGGACTAGAAGACCTCCAAGGTCCCTTCCAGCTCTATTCTATTCTGAATTCTGAATTCTGTCTGTCTGGCTGTCTGTCCTCTTCAATAAACTGAAACCTTCTTTCTAAAGCAGTCTCCATTTTGATTATTCCCGGCTTGGACTGGACCCTGATGAAAGGTTTTTCTTCCAACAGTGCTTTGGAAAATAAGTTGACCCCCCTCTTCTTTGGGGCAGCCCCTCAAATACTGGAAGACTGCTATCATGTCCCCACCCCCAATACTTCTTTTTCTCTGGACTGGCCATTCCCAAATCCTGCAACCGTTTTTCCCATGTTTTGGTCTCCAGGCCTTTAATCATCTTAGTTGCTCTTTTATTACTCCTGGACTTCAACTCCCAGAATTCCTGAGCCAGCATGGGGGGACTATGGCTCCCTTGATGACTCGTGGACTTCAACTCCCAGAATTCCTCAGCCAGCATGGCTCAACTTGGAAACCTCTGCCTTTCCCCTCAACATGGCTGGTTCAGGAATTCTGGCAGTTGAAATCCACGAGTCATAAAACAGCTACGGTCGTAAAGTGGATCATTGTAACCACTAAGTGAATCCTCCAGTCATTAAGCAAGTCCCCAGTGTCGGAAGCCGTCTGGGAAGGTCGCAAATGTGCGACCACGTGACCCCTGGGATGTTGCGACCGTGTAAACACAGGCCGGTGAATTTTGATGTCGGCATTAATGGGATGCTGTGATGGTTGTAGGTGTGAGGACCAGCCACTTTTTTTCAGGACTGACGTATCTTCCAACGGTCGTTAAATGAACGGTCGTAAGCCGAGGACTTCCTGCGAAGGAAGAGTTTGTGTGGGATGCTTCTGGAACCCTGGAAGGTAAAAAACAGCCCAAGACGTGCAGAGGAGGTGGTGATAGATAAATTCCTGATGCAAATGGGTGGGAAGACTGGAAGTGATCCCACGCTCGCTTGTCAAGAGAGGTTCTTGTGACAACACAGGTTGTGCAATTGTCTCACCGTTACAGGCAGCTTGATGAACTGAGCCCAGTTGTGACACTTGCTGAGTTACAGCAAAGCTGGGCTGGCCTGAAGAAAGGATGTTGGGATTGTATAATGCGCCTCACAAGGTTTTTGAGAAGAGCTGTTTTTTCTCAACCTTGGCCACTTTAAGAGTTGTGGATTCAACTCCCAGAATTCCCCAGATAGAACAGAATAGAATAGAATAGAATAGAATAGAATAGAATAGAATAGAATAGAAATATGGAATATGGAATAGAAATATGGAATAGAATAGAATAGAATAGAATAGAATATATGAAATGGAATAGAATGGAATGGAATGGAATGGAATGGAATAGAATAGAATAGAATAGAATAGAAAATACAAAATAAATCAGAAAATAAAATACTTCAATACTTCATTTAGTGACTATTTGAAGTTACAACGGCACTGAAAAAAGGATTATCATTATTGTTGTTGTTGTTGTTATTATTATTATTATTATTATTCACATCTAATTTGTGAGTGCAACAAAATCGCGCAAACTGACTACAAAACTAGACATGACCGAGTTGCTAAATTAATCCACTGGGCATTGCGTAAAAAATACGACCTGCCTGTGTCCGAAAAGCCGTGGGAACCTAGGGTGGAAAAAATTGTTGAGAATGAGAGAGTGAAGATCTTGTGGGACTTTTGAATACAGACCGATAGCCATTTGGAACACAACACGCCAGATATCGCAGTTGTACAGAACTGAAGCGTACAGCTGATTGATATCGCTGTACCAGGAGATGCCAGAGTCGAAGAAAAAAATGATGAAATATCGCGACCTGGCCATCGAAACTGCGCGATTGTGGATGAAACGTGTAACAGTGGTACCCATTGTCATCGGGGCACTGGGAACTGTGTCCAAAAACACTGCAAAATGCATCAAGAAACTGCAGCTTCCTGCAATAACTCCAGCAATGCTACAAAAAACTGCACTACTCGGAACATCTTACATTCTAAGGAGGTACCTGGTTGACACCTAGGATGCTGGTAGCAACCCGTGTCAACCGTCAGCGCCAGCCAATTTGAATGTTCAGTTGACTGAGGTTCATGTCTAATTATTATTATTATTATTATTATTATTATTATTATTATTATTATTATTATTATTATTATTATTATTATTAATAATAATAATAATAATAATAATAATAATAATAATAATAATAATAAAGTAGCAACAAGGGTGCATTGGAAGATCTGCAAGAAATATCATTTGCCTGTAAGCCAGAACCGGTGGGATCATAAAATAGAGAAAGTCATAGAAAATGATAAAGTTAAACTGCTCTGGGACTTCAGAATTCAAACAGACGAGCACCTGCAACATAACACCCCGGACTTAACAATTGTCGATAAGAAAGACAAAAAAGTCTGGATAGTGGACGTGGCAGTGCCTGGAGACAGCAGAACAGACGAGAAAGAACTGGAGAAGATCACAAAATACAAAGACCTACAAATAGAAACAGAAAGACTGTGGCAAAGGCAAGCAAGGGTAGTACCAATAGTAATAGGCGCCTTGGGTGCAATCCCAAAACAACTGGAGCACCACTTGGACACCATCATCGGCATTGACAAATTCGCCATCAGTCAATTGCAAAAGGCGGCCTTACTAGGAACCGCTTCCATCCTGCGACGAGATCTGTAATACCGTCAAACGTCCACATCTGCCTATCCCAGGTCCTTGGGAAGGACTTGATAGGTAGACAAAAATGCCAAATCCAGTCTGAACATCTGGCTGACTGTACGATGATTAATTATAACAACAACAACAACAATAATAATAATGTTGGAAGAGACCTTGGAGGTCATCTAGTCCAACCCCCTGCTCAGGCAGGAAGCCCTATACCATCATATACCCTATACTTGTGACCGTTTTTCACACTTAACGACCATTGCATCATCCCCAGATCGTAAAATGGGGCAAAACCCGCTGAGCTGCTGCCTTGCTTCGCCACAAAAAAATTCGCGTTCAGTTGTGGTTCAATATCTGCATTTCTGTTACTGCCTCATTCATTTCTGGCCTTTTAAGAATCCGCGGCTCCATTTGCACAGCACAATTCATGTAGAATATTAAGTTAATTTGTCCATTTCACGAGGCCCAGCTAACCAGTTTCCGGGCTTTGCTCCATGCCTCAAAACTCTAAACCAGCCAAACAGGATGAAAGAAACCACAATAAACAAAGAATTAAAGGTTATTTACTGGCGTCTCTCCAAAACAAGCTGTATTGCAGCTTCTGGAATGTTGGTCCACGGTTCACCGAAAGAAAGCGAGCCAAAGAATTTCTTTTTAAGAATTTGTCTAGCTGGAGTTCGAATCCGGCTCTTCAAAATTCCAGCTTTTCAAGGGAGAAACTTTAAAGATATCTGAGATCAGTTGAAGTCCACCCGTCTTAAAGCAGGCTGGCTGGGGAATTCTGGGAGTTGAAGTCCACCCATCTTAAAGAAAGCTGTAGGTAGGTAGATAGGTAGGTAGATAGGTAGATAGGTAGATAGGTAGATAGGTAGATAGGTAGATAGGGATGGATGGATGGATGGATGGATGGATAGGTAGATAGATAGATAGATAGATAGATAGATAGATAGATAGATAGATAGATAGATAGGGATGGATGGATGGATGGATAGGTAGGTAGATAGGTAGATAGGTAGGTAGATAGGTAGGTAGATAGGTAGGTAGATAGGTAGATAGGTAGATAGGGATGGATGGATGGATGGATGG
>NW_015389151.1:178581-189934 GCF_001527695.2 Protobothrops mucrosquamatus | reverse complement strand
ATTATTATTATTATTATTATTATTATTATTATTATTATTATTATTATTATTATATATTGATGCAGATGCATAGATTAGATGATAGATACAGACAGACAGGCAGGCAGGCATGCAGACAGACAGATAGACAGATAGATAGATAGGGATGGATGGATGGATGGATGAATGGATGGATGGATGGATGGGTAGATAGATAGATAGAGAGATGATATATTGATGTAGATACATAGATTAGATGATCCCATGCCTCAAAACTCTAAACCAGCCAAACAGGATGAAAGAAACCACAATAAACAAAGAATTAAAGGTTATTTACTGGCGTCTCTCCAAAACAAGCTGTATTGCAGCTTCTGGAATGTTGGTCCATGGTTCACCGAAAGAAAGCGAGCCAAAGAATTTCTTTTTAAGAATTTGTCTAGCTTGAGTTCGAATCCGGCTCTTCAAAATTCCAGCTTTTCAAGGGAGAAACTTTAAAGATATCTGAGATCAGTTGAAGTCCACCCATCTTAAAGCAGGCTGGCTGGGGAATTCTGGGAGTTGAAGTCCACCCGTCTTAAACTTTTACAGCTTGAGAGTGTTTCCTGCTCCAGGCCAATGAAACAGATTCTAAAAACTGAGATATCCGAGATCAGGATGAAACAAGCTATGTTGTGACACCACAAAATGTAGAACCCCCCACGAAGCTGGTGTGATGGGAAGGTTGCCGGCTTGGGTGAAAAGGAACCAAACCCTTTTTCCTCCATGAGGACTATAAACTCTTCAAGGGTGTGACTGAAGAACTCGAAAAGGAATTCTCAAAGGAGTCAACCACATATACATAAAAGAAAATAAGATTTAGTGAAAATATACTGGGGCGAACACCCTTCAACACATCGATGGCAGTGTCGGTAATTGCAAAGATTTTTGCTCCAGTGATCATGGCGCTTTGGGTGGAAACGGTGTGTTAGCAATTGAAAATGAAAAGACCGACATTGTAATGTCATCAGATCCATCTTCGCTGGCTGGGGGATTCTGGGAGTTGAAGTCCACCCATCTTAAAAGCCGCTGAGTTTGAAAAAAACCCACTGATTTTTAACCTACAGTTACAAGCAAGCATTACTAAATGAAACCGGAGTCATGCAAGCCACGATAAATATGCAAAACAAAATAACGGTGAAAAATTGAGGATAGGAAAAAACAAACAAACTCAACATTTGAATTTTAAAACGAATCAAGGCTATGAGCCCTTGTAAGCAGACACGCTTACAAAGATGTACTATACGTGTGAAAATCCAAGTCCGGTCCCTTTTGCATTTACAGAACTCGTGAAATCATTCTACAGAGAACAAATCCATTTGAAGAAAGGCAGAAATTAGATCTCCCGCATGTTTTATTACGTGGAAATGTCTTTACACAACAGGTGGCTAGTTCTGTAAAAGACACAGCTACATAGAACAACAATCCTGGCTTAAAAAGTCATTTTCCTACAGGACTTTTAAAAAAAAAAATCCTCAGTTTATTCGTATAAATTGTAAGTCAACTCCCTTTGATTGCTCTGGCACACTTAGCAGCATGAGATAAGATAAAACTGTATTATCAACTATTATCTTTTAACAGGAACGGTGCCCCCAAATAATATTAGGATATATTTACACACCCATGCAAAACTATCAGAAGTCAATACAGAGTCCTTGACTTAACCACAGTTGAGCCCAAAGTTTTCACTGCTAACCAAAACAGTTGCTAAGAGAATAGAATAGAATAGAATAGAATAGAATAGAATAGAAATAAGGAATAGAATAGAAATAAGGAATAGAATGGAATAGAATACAGAATAGAACAGAATACAGAAAGAATAGAATAGAAATAAGGAATAGAATAGCAATAAGGAATAGAATAGCAATAAGGAATAGAATGGAATAGAATAGAATAAAAAATAAGAATAGAATAGAATAGAATAAGAAATAAGAATAGAACAGAATAGAACAGAACAGAATAGAATAGAATAAGAAATAAGAATAGAACAGAACAGAATAGAATAAGAAAATATGGAATCCAATAGAATAGAATAGAATAGAATAGAATAGAATAGAATAGAATAGAATAGAATAGAATAGAATAGAATAGAATAATAAATAAGAATAGAACAGAATAGAATAGAAAGTATGGAATAGAATAGAAAATATGGAATAGAATAGAGCTGGAAGGGACCTTGGAGGTCTTCTACTCTAGCCTCCTGCTTAAGCAGAAGAACCCCATTGTGCCCCATTTTTATGCCCTTCCTTGCGGCCGTTGTTAAGCCGAATCACTGCAGTTGTTCAATTAGTCACACCGTAAATTATAAAAAAAAACCAGGCGGGAGCAGCACATAAGAGGATGGCTTATCCAGCACATCTGCAGCAGATGCATTGGTGGTTCAGTGGTAGAATTCTCGCCTGCCACGCGGGAGGCCCGGGTTCGATTCCCGGCCAATGCAACTGACCTTTTGTGTCCCCAGGGTGTGTGTGTGTCTATTTTTCTAGAAAGAAAAAATATATATATACTTTGCCAGCGATATCGTTCCCTAGGGATTTCTGGGAGTTGAAGTCCACACGTCTTAAAGTGGCCCAGGTTGGAAAAACACCAATTTAAATTGACAGGCTGGTTTGTGGCGGGGGAGGGGTTCAAAGGGACACAGGTAACTTGTGGTTGCTAGTTCCCCTCCCCCACAATTAGCACCCCGTGAGGTTAGGTTCAGCTGCCCCCCTCCCCAAGTTCTTCCTTCCCCAGGGCTGTTTTTTGGGGAGAGGGTCCCGTACTTGGCTGAGCAGTTGAACTGACTGATTTCCCCAAAATTCTTTTACTTACCTGCAAAAACTCTGCGGGATCCAGGAGTCGAAAAGGGACAGATGGTCCTCCACTTACGACCTCAGTTGGGCCCAGATTTTCCCCGGTTGTTAAGTGAGTACGGTTTTACCACCATTTTTGCTGTATTTGTTATAAGCGAATCGCAGCAGTCGTTAAGGGAATCGCATGGCTCCCTCCATTGAAAATAATAATAATAATAATAATAATAATAATAATAATAATAATAATAATAATAATAATAATAATAATAATAATAAAAAGTTGGAAGGGACCTTAGAGGTCATCTAGTCCAACCCCCTGCTCAGTCAGGAAACCCTGTACCATTTCAAATGGCTGTCCAGTCTCTTCTTCAAATCTTCCAGTGTTGGAGAAGGGAGGGAGGGAGGGAGGGAGGGAGGGAGGGAGGGAAGGAACGAAGGAAGGAAGGAAGGAAAAAAGAATAACAGAATAACAGACTCGGAAGGGACTTTGGAGGTCATCTAGTCCAACCCCCTGCTCAGGCAGGAAACCCTGTACCATTTCAGACAAATATTTGCTGGTTGGGAAAAAAATCACAAACAGCGATCACACGACGCCGGGAAGCCAGAACCATCATACACACACGCCAGTTGCCAAGCACCCAAATCGTAAGCGTGAAGCGCCGGTCGTAAGTGTGAAGCGCAGTCAACCCTCCCTTTTTTCGGTGGGAGTTGCCATTTCAAGCGATCGCTAAAGGAACGGTCGTAAATGGAGCTTTGAAAACCCATCTATTCCATGCGGCCGGCCTGGCGTAGTTTTGATTGGGCTTTGCTAGGGGTTTTATATGGGGTATTTTAGAGCAGGCTTTTTATTCAATATTTATTGTGATTTTTATTATTGCCTGTTCACCGCCCTGAGTCCCGTAAGGGAGATAGGGCGGTATATAAATTTAAATAATAAATAAATAAATAAATATATTGCGGGATTGTGCGCCCTGGCCTTTAAAACCTTTAAAAAAAATTTTTTAAAAAAATAAAAGATCCATTCAAAGAAACAAACCCAGCCATCCTTGTTACTTGAATTCCCAGCTTATGCTAAACCTTGACTGAGCTGCGGCTGCCGCTGAAGCCAACATCCTGGGGCATAAACCAGACTTTCTACATCACGCCTCTAGCTGGGATCCCATAACGCCTTCAGCCAGACCCGTTGCAACTTAGCATTGGGCAAAACGGGAACCCAAGTTACTAGTCCCTATGAATTCCGTCGGTCGGAGAACGCCACAGAACAGCTGCGAATTGTAAAGTCAGTTTGGGCAGCCCGAGGCTGCTACAATAGCACGGTTTCGTTTTGGGAGGAGCAAAGAGGGGGAGGTCAAGGGGGGTGGGTGGGAATGTGTCCCCCACTTCCTAGGGCCAAGGACACCAGAGAGGGGTCTGCAGGGGGGTGTTTTTGACCGGTGCCTCCCTTTCGGGGGCTCGGGGGTCCCTCGGCCGGCTCCCCAGCTGTCCTGTGCTGCAGGAAGCCCCCTCTGAGCATGCCAAAGTTCTCCTCGGCTGCAAAGGGGGGCAGGAACCCTCGGGGGTCCCGGCGGGCGACTCCTCGGAGGAAGAACTGGGAGAAAAAGGGGACGGGGTCCAATCCGGGGCTGACGGTTCTGACGTGGAGGCGAGATACAGGCCCAGCGTCTCCCACAGGTATCTCTGGACGGGCGGGGAGCTTCGCCGGACGAAGGAGGCCAGGTGTCCGAAACACGCCTGGAAGCCCATGGTGTAGCAGGCCTGCAGGCCGCCGTCTTTGGAAGGATTCGCACCAGGAACAGGGGAAATCGCACAGCCGGGAGAAGGCTGGTCACGGCCAACCTGAGGCAGGGCAGCCTCCACCCGGCTCAGGTTCGACAGCCTGAGCTTAACTCGCTTGCCGCTTCGACTACAAATTTTGCTGGAGTGTCCTTTGGGAAATTATCGATAAGGTGGACCCCGTGTCCAACTCCATGTCAGAAGGAACCCCTTGCAACTTGACTTTGAGACGCAATTTCTCCTTTCGTGGGCGATGGGCACCTGTCCTAAACACGCTCCTTCTACTAGCGCAATAGCCCACCCTGTTTTGTCTGGGGACCCCGGTACCTTTCTGAGGCAACTCTTCCGACGAGTGTTCTTTCCTGCAACCCATGCAAACAGCAGCGATGTGGTGTTGCTTGCCACACACCCGGCAAGTTGCCATGCGGAATCGGCATTCCACCCGCTTGTGTTGATCTCCACACCCGATGCATTGAGGAAAGGGAACTGCTTTGTCAAATGGACGCTGAGGCCTTCTTTCTTGCTGTAGCCTATCGACTTCGTGGTCCGATTCAGAGTCTTCAATTCTTTCGGCGTCCTCCTCGTGGACGGCCTCCATGCAAGGAGGGTTCTTGGAGAGCCGCAAGGCCTTAACAGCTCAGCCCGCTGCTTCTTCGGCCGTGATCTCCCTCAACGAATCTTGGAACGAAATAGTCTCTTTTGCGAAGATCTTCTGTTGCAGCTCCCGACTCCTTAAACCACAAACTAAACGGTCCCTCAGTCTTTCCTCAAGGTCTTTGAATTCGCATAGCTGGGCCTCTTGACGAAGAGCGGCTATAAAGTCGGTGGTGGATTTGCCGGGACATTGGTCTTGTTGTTTGAAGGCATGGCGCCAGGTGATGACCGAAAGCTTGGGCTCACAATGTTCTTTGAGCATCTTCTTAAGTTCCGAGTACGCAATGGATTCAAGCGGCGCTGGTGCGACCAAGTTCTCTGCGATGTCGAAGGTTGCTTGACCGCAAACACACAGCAGCGTCGCGGCCTTCCATCCGTCATCTCGAACTTGGTTAACCCGCGGGTAGTTTTCAACTCTCGCGACGTAGGAGCGACGTTGAATTCGAAGTGTTTCCCGATCTTCGCCATGGTGAGTTTTTTCGCGGCCTATTCAATGCCTCGTGCTGCGCAGGCTTCCGTGGGACTTCCAGGGTGGATCCTTGGAAGCACTCTCCTCCAGACTGGATCTCCTGGCAGGATAGAATGAGGGGGTGGAACGCCGTTCCAACCCAGCGTCTGCTAGGCCTAACCCCCGTAGTGACTCAGCTCTTCGGGTCGAAGGCAACACGATCCCACCTTCGTCGCCATTGTTACGTTTGCTGTTCGTTGGGGCATTGAAGAGGCAGCAGGTGAAACACAACACTCTATTGCAAAGGCAAAACCGAAACTGAAAAGCAGATGCTCCACCCCTATTTATACATTCAGCTAAGGAGGCGGCAACCAATAAGATCATAGTATTCTCCCGCGTAAATGCATAACAAGTAGTCTGCAGACAGAAAGTCTGGCTTGTTGACCACGTGGTCTGCTAACCGTGATTACACACTTTGAAGCGCTCAGTTCTCCAATTTAACTCAATACATTACAGTGACCAAAACTGGATGCCGTATTCCAAGTGTGACCATCCCAAGGCGTTGTAAAGTGGTATTAACCCTTCGCGTGATCTTGATTCTCTCCCTCTGTTAATGTAGCCTGGGATTGTGTTGGCTTTTTTGGCAGCTGCAGCACACGGCTGGCTCACATCTAAGTGATTGTCCACTAGGACTCCGAGATCCCTCTCACAGTTGCTACTATTGAGCAAGGTACCCCCTATACTATATTGTACATGTGGTTTTTCTTGCCTAAATGTAGAACTTTACTTTTTTCACCGTTGAATTTCATTTTGTTGGATAGCGCCCAGTGTTCCAGTCTGTCCAGGTCCTCCTGTATCCTAAGCCTGTAACTTCTGGAGTGTTGGCTATTCCTGCCAGCTTGGTGTCGTCTGCAAATTTAATGAGTTCCCCATCTATCCCCTTGTCCAAATCGTTGATGAAGATGTTGAAGAGCACTGGGCCCAGAACAAAGCCCTGGGTCACCCCACTACACCCTTCCCTCCCTGTAGATGTGGTTCCATTGAGGACCTCACGCTAAGTACGGCCGGTCAGCCAGCTACGGATCCATCTGGGTGGTGATGCTGTCTAACCCACATTTTTCTGTCTTATCCAGTAGTAGGTTGTGGTCTACTTTATCAAACGCTTTACTGAAGTCCAAGTAAATTATATCCACAGCATTCCTCTGGTCCACTAATTTTGTCACTTGGTCAAAGAACGCAGTAAGATTTGTCTGGCACGATCTGTTTTTGACAAGCCCATGTTGGCTTTTGGTAATGAGTTTGTTTGCCTCCTTGATATTACTTAATTAAAGGAATGAAATCAAAGCACCGGACACATGGCAGAACAGGCTGAGCGTGGCCTCCGCAGACAATTAAAAAAGATTATTTATGATTTGCCATGAACAAAGAAAAGGGGAACGATGCTTTGTGCCAGACGTGAGCCAGCGAAGAGCTCAAATCCTGCTCAGCTACAAACTAGCCCTCGACTTACCACACTTTGTTTAGTGACCGTTCCAAGTTACAACGGCGCTGAAAAAAAGTGACCTATGTCCGTTTTTTCACACCTACGACCGTCGCAGCACCCCCGAGGTCACGGGATCAAAATTCAGAGGCTCAGAAACTGGCATGTACTTAGGACGGTTGCAGTGTCCCGCGGTGAT
Organism: Protobothrops mucrosquamatus; assembly: GCF_001527695.2. NCBI lineage: Eukaryota > Metazoa > Chordata > Lepidosauria > Squamata > Viperidae > Protobothrops > Protobothrops mucrosquamatus. The sequence goes on along the minus strand of NW_015389151.1, from coordinate 182,573 downwards.
GTGATACTCTTTTGCAACTTTCCCAGAAGCAAAGAAAATGGGGGGGGAAGGCCGCTTCACTTAACAACCGGGTTACTAACTGAACTGCAGTGACCTGCTTAACAACAGTGGCAAGGGAGGTCGTAAAATGGGGCCAAACTCTCTTAACAAAGGGCCTTGCTTCGCGGTGGAAATTTTGGGGTCTGTTGTGGCTGTGAGCCGAAGACTATCCGCATCCGGAGTTCCCCATGTCACTTGTCTGCAATGGTCTAGGATCTCCTGCTTGAGCAGAGAGCTGGTCTAGAAGACCTCCGAGGTCCCTCCCAGCTCTATTCTGATTGATTCATTGATTCATTGATTAATTGAAATGGTCTAGGATCTCCTGCTTCAGCAGGGGGCTGGACTAGAAGACCTCCAAGGTCCCTTCCAGCTCTATTTTGATTGATTCATTGATTCATTGATTGATTAATTGAAACGGTCTAGGATCTCCTGCTTGAGCAGGGGGCTGGACTAGAAGACCTCCGAGGTCCCTCCCACCTCATTCCGATTTGGCTTCATGTCAGCTGCCAAAACATCTATTTTTAGCGGTAAATTGGGCCAAAGAATACCATGATTTTTTTAAAATAATATTTTAGTATTTTTTCCAATTTTACATTTAAGGAATTTTTAAAAAGCAGCGTGGTGCCTGGGTTAATCCATAGTTCGATAACAAAATCTTTAGTTGAAATCTCGCTTGGCAACATCAAATATTTCTTCTCTTTTTTTCCTCTGAACGATTACTGTCTTGTGTTCAAGCTAGTCCGGTTCTTATTATGTCGACTCAATAAGAACATCATTATTACATTTATCAATAAAGCAAAGAATACAATTATTGGAGGGGGAATCTAAGCGCGTTCGTCTTTATTGGGTAAATCTTACTCATATTTAACCGACATCATCTGGAGGCTAGGACATCCCAGAAGATCGAAAGAATAAGGGGGGGAAAAATCAAGTTACCCAGATAGCTGATGTTTTTAATTGAAGCTTTTATTGGAATAAACGAAAGGGACTTGATTCTATGCCTGTGAATAGAATAGAATAGAATAGAATAGAATAGAATAGAATAGAATAGAATAGAATAGAATAGAATAGAATAGAAAATACAGAATAGAATAGAATAATAAGAAATAGAATAGAATAGAACAGAAAATACAGAATAGAATAGAATAATAAGAAATAGAATAGAATAGAATAGAATAGAATAGAATAGAATAGAATAGAAAATATGGAATGGAATAGAATAGAATAGAATAGAATAGAATAGAATAGAAAATACAGAATAGAATAGAATAATAAGAAATAGAATAGAATAGAATAGAATAATAAGAAATAGAATAGAATAGAATGAATAGAAAATACAGAATAGAATAGAAGAGAAGAGAAAATACAGAATAGAATAGAATAATAAGAAATAGAATAGAATAGAATAGAATAGAATAGAATAGAATAGAATAGAATAGAATAGAAAATATGGAATGGAATAGAATAGAATAGAATAGAATAGAATAGAATAGAATAGAATAGAATAGAATAGAATAGAATAGAAAATACAGAATAGAATAGAATAATAAGAAATAGAATAGAATAGAATAGAATAATAAGAAATAGAATAGAATAGAATGAATAGAAAATACAGAATAGAATAGAAGAGAATAGAAGAGAAGAGAAGAGAAAATACAGAATAGAATAGAATAATAAGAAATAGAATAGAATAGAACAGAATAGAACAGAACAGAATAGAATAGAATAGAATAGAATAGAATAGAATAGACTTGAACTGGATTCGATTCGATTCGATTCAATTCAATTCCATTTCTGTGTTGCCAAGCACCTGAATATTTTTTTTTGGGTTGTCATTCGATATTTCATTCATTTTTTATTGTCACCAATCCTGAATATTTTATCAGCACATTTTATCAGTCTGGGTTCCAGTGTTTAGCTCTCTACCTCGTTTTTCTAGCCATTGATAAAATGTGCCCCATGTTCTAAAAAGTCTTCCGAATCTTTTTTTCCTCTTTCATTTTCAGGGTCAGTCTGTCCCTTTCTGCACCGTCTCAAATTTTCTTCATCATCCCTTCCTCCTGTGAGGTTAGCGAAAATGCTTAAAAATATCTCTAGCCCTTGCTGGAAAATGTAGACCAAAACCAGGCACTTGCTATCCCCCTTCGGTGGACGTGCCCGAAAGCCGAAAGATTTTGGTCAAGAATCCATATACGGTTAAAGAAAACGACTAAAAACACACACACACACACACACAAACACACACACACACACAGAGATTTTTAAGCCAGAATTATTTTGGGTTAAGGTGCAACTGTAGGAAATTGTGAGAAGGACTGCGTGTATCTTACACGGATTAACTGAGAATTGTATTTGCACAATGTTGGAAGGATAAAGAATATACCAAGCATCTGGATTTTGATCACGTGACCCTGGGGATGCTGCAATGGTCGTAGGTGTGAAAAGAAACCGGTCATAAGTTACGTTTTCAGTGCCGTGGTAGCTTCGAACGGTCACCAAGCAAACAGTCGTAACTTGAGGACCGCTTATATTTCTTTCCTCGCCTATCCATCTCTTTATTTTGCTTCCACCCTGTAGGTTTTCGTGCTAGGTCGACATCTCCTGCTCATGCGTTGAGGTCCTGACCCACCATGGAGACCTCAACTTAAGTTTTCTTTCCACCATGTCGGAGATTTTTCCTCTAGGGAATGAGAAGAAGGACCTCAGTGAGGCTACTGGGCCAAGGTTTGTGAAAGAAGGAGGAAAAACTGGAGAGGAGGAGGAACAGGAGAAGAAGGAGGAGGAGGATGGAGAAGAAGGAGGAGGAGGACGGCCCTTCTTCTGAGTTGGCTTGGAGGCATCTGGGTGTAACTCACAAGGGGAGAAGAGCCAGTTCCGAAGCAGTTCTCTTCTTCTTCTTCTCCTCAATCCTTCCTCAAGCTTGAGAGAACGTTCTTCTCGTCTCCTTCTTCTCCATCCCACCACCAGAAGGATGGACCAGAACGGATCTTCTCAGCACCCAGCGGTGATCTACAAGGCTCAAGTGACGACCGGCCAAGGTCTTTCAACGGGGACTTCAGATTTGATCTCCATCACCTTGGTGGGCCCCAACGGAGAAAGCCCCAAGAGGTTTCTGGACCAGATTGGGATGACCTGCTCTCTAGGATCGGTAAGAATATGGGTTCAAGTCCCAAGAGAAGGAAGTTTGGGAGATGGTACCTTAGCTCCTGGAATGGATTTTGGTCCAGAGAGAGACAGAATAACAGAATTGGGAGGGACCTTGGAGGTCTTCTATCCCCTAGCCAACCCCTAGACCATTTCAGACACATGGTTTTCCAATCTTTTCTCAGAAATCTCCAGTGATGGAGCACCCACAACATCTGGTGGCAAGCTGTTCCACTGGTTAATTGTTCTCCCTGTCAGGAAATTTCTCCTTAGTTCCAAGTTGCTTCTCTCCTTGATTCGTTTCCACCCGTTGCTTCTTGTCCTGCCTTCTGGTGGTTTTGGAGAATAGGTTGACCTCCCTACTTCTTTGTAGGAGCCCCTCAAAGACCAGGTTCAGTCTTCTCAAGAGGGACCAGGTTCAATCTTCTCAAGAGGGACCAGGTTCAACCTTCTCAAGAGGGACCAGGTTCAATCTTCTCAAGAGGGATCAGGTTCAACCTTCTCAAGAAGGACCAGGTTCAATCTTCTGAAGAGGGACCAGGTTCAATCTTCTGAAGAGGGACCAGGTTCAATCTTCTGAAGAGGGACCAGGTTCAACCTTCTGAAGAGGGACCAGGTTCAACCTTCTCAAGAGAGACCAGGTTCAGTCTTCTCAAGAGGGACCAGGTTCAATCTTCTCAAGAGGGACCAGGTTCAACCTTCTCAAGAAGGACCAGGTTCAATCTTCTCAAGAGGGATCAGGTTCAACCTTCTCAAGAAGGACCAGGTTCAACCTTCTCAAGAGGGACCAGGTTCAACCTTCTCAAGAG
>NW_015389151.1:166616-171819 GCF_001527695.2 Protobothrops mucrosquamatus | reverse complement strand
TGTACCAAGCTGTGTGTTATCCACTTGGTCAGCAATTTGAAGAGGTGGGGACTCTGACAATTTCTCTGCGCACAGGTGGAAGGAATACCTGCCCAATATACCTTGGTGTTCCGATGTCGAATCGATTGTCAGAATTGAAGACAACATTACGTACTCCTTCCCTAAGACCACGGCCTTTTTCGGACGTTCAGCGATTGCGTAAGTATCGGGGGGGCAGGTTTTATTAGCAAGTCCCCCCAGTAAGGGTCTCCTGGGCTGGGAAGCTACGCAGAGTCAGGACTGCTGGAGAGCTGGAGGGGAGACCACTAAGAGATGCCAGGGGCGGTTGGAGAGAGAGAGTGAGCCTCCTGGAGAAGGCAAAAGCCCAGCACCTCAGGGGTTCTTCTCCATGTGGTCCCTAGGGATTGAACCCGAGAGAGAGAGAGAGAGAGAGAGAGAGAGAGAGAGAGAGAGAGAGAGAGAGAGAGAGAGAGAAATCGATGGATAAAGAGGATGGATGGACGGACGGACGGACGGACGGACGGACAGACAGACAGACAGATAGATAATGATGATGGATGGATGGATGGATGGATGGATAGGTAGGTAGGTAGGTAGATAGGTAGGTACGGATGGATAGGTAGGTAGGTAGGTAGGTAGGTAGGTAGGTAGGTAGGTAGGTAGGTAGATAGATAGATAGATAGATAGATAGATAGATAGATAGATAGATAGATAGATAGATAGATAGATAGATAGATAGATAGGGATGGATGGAGAGAGAGAGAGAGGGAGAGAGAGAGAGATGATATATTGATGTAGATACATAGATTAGATGATAGATACAGAGAGACAGACAGACAGATAGATAGGTAGGTAGGTAGGTAGATAGAGAGAAAGAGAGAGAGAGAGAGAGAGAGAGAGAGAGAGAGGATAGATAGAGACAGACAGATATAGCTAGATGGATGGATAAGATAGATTATAGCCAGACATGCAAAACCATGAGGTCCCTGAAAGTATGTATTTATCTACCCACCCATCCCTCCCTTCCTCCACCCATCCACCCATCGACCTATCTATCCATCCATCCATCTTTCATCCTCCATCTTTCCATCCACCCACCCATCCACTCATCAATCTTTCCATCCACCCATCCCTCCATCCATCCCACCATCCCACCGGACACCGAAGGTCTCCCGACCGAGTCCGCCAGGGGTCGCTCTCCCTCCTTCCATCTCTTTTGAGCTTCTTCCCAACCCACACTCTCCGTCTCTTCTTNCTTCTTCTTCTTCTTCTTCTTCTTCTTCTTCTTCTTCTTCTTCTTCTTCTTCTTCTTCTTCTTCTTCTTCTTCTTCTTCTTCTTCTTCTTCTTCTTCTTCTTCTTCTTCTTCTTCTTCTTCTTCTTCTTCTTCTTCTTCTTCTTCTTCTTCTTCTTCTTCTTCTTCTTCTTCTTCTTCTTCTTCTCCTTCTCCCCATCAGCCTCTTTGAGGCCAAAATGAAGGGCTTCCTGGACAGACCTTACTCCTGGGAGAAGCTGGAGGACATCCGCAAAATCTTCTGGTTCTACCACACTCCTGTCTCAGGTCAGTGAGACTTCTCTTCCTTTCACAACGATACACTCACACCTCCCACAACTCCATTCCCCAGAAACGGTAACACAACTTTGGTCAAACCAGGTCTAGCTTGTCTCTGGCAGAAGGTGTGAAGTCTGAAAATATGCAGGCTGGGGCATTCTGGGAGTGGAGGTCCACCCCTCTTAAAGCATGGCTGGCTGGGGCATTCTGGGAGTGGAAGTCCACCCATCTTAAAGCATGCTGGCTGGGGCATTCTGGGAGCAGAAGTCCACCCATATTAAAACAGGCTGGCTAGGGCATTCTGGGAGTGGAAGTCCACCCATCTTAAAGCAGGCTGGGTGGGGAATTCTGGGAGTGGAAGACCACTCCTCTTCAAGCAGGCTGGCTAGGGAATTCTGGGAGTGGAAGACCACCCATCTTAAAGCATGCTGGCTGGGGCATTCTGGGAGTGGAAGTCCACCCATCTTAAAGCATGCTGGCTGGGGCATTCTGGGAGCAGAAGTCCACCCCTATTAAAGCAGGCTGGGTGGGGAATTCTGGGAGTGGAAGACCACTCCTCTTAAAGCAGGCTGGGTGGGGCATTCTGGGAGTGGAAGACCACCCATCTTAAAGCATGCTGGCTGGGGCATTCTGGGAGTGGAAGTCCACCCATCTTAAAGCAGGCTGGGTGGGGCATTCTGGGTGCTGAAGCCCACCCACCCATTGCCCAGTGTGAGAAACACCAGTTCCAATTCATTCTGTGGGAAAAGCTCCATTGGAGGAGAATCTACCGATTGGGGAACCTAGTTGTGTTGTACTACACCCTTCATCATCCTGGGCTCCCTCCCTTGGGCCATTTTTTTTTGCAGAGTATGTCTTTAAGCACTGGAAGGACGATGCTTTCTTTGGGTACCAGTTCCTGAACGGAATCAACCCCATCAAAATCCAGAAATGCACCGCTATCCCGGAAAACTTCCCCGTGACCCAGGAAATGGTGGCAGGGACTTTGGGACGAACGACAACCCTGCAGGAAGAACTGGAGGTGATTCCTTCCCCACCCTTGTGGTCTTCTAAGGCTCAGGGACAGACACACACACACACACACACACACACACACACACCCCGCAGGTTGTGTCTCTGTGTGTGTGTGTGTGTGTCGGCGTCTCACTGTCAACAAATCCATCTTTAAAATGCTGAGCAGCTTTTGAGCAAGCACATCAACCAAGGCTGATAAAAATGGCTTATAAATACGACGTAGATCCAGTTGGTCCTCACCTTACGACTACAATTGAGCCCAAACTTCCCTTTGCTAAGCCGGACAGCTGACTTTGCCTGTCAGGAGGTCACAAAAGGCGATCATGTGACACACACACACACATACACCTGGGCCACGGCGACCGTCATAAATATGAGCCAGTTGCCAAGCGTCCGAATTCTGATCCGGTGACCGCGGGGGGATGCTGATGGCCGTAAATGTGAAAAACGGGTCAATTTAAGTCACCTTTTTTCGATGGCCCTGCAAATTCAAAAGGTCACACCCACAAAAAAACACCCGGTTGTAAGTCGAGGAATTCTCTGTGCTGCTCTTGGTGTGCGACTTTCACAACACCTCTTTTTTTTTCTTGAGATATGTCGCTCGCAAACAAACAAAACACTTTCTTGTGCATCTCTTTTAACCCAATCAAACGAGGCGCCGATCCGTTTGTTATCCCCAAAAGGTGCTTTTTTTTTCAGGAGGCAACTGGTGCTTTTTTTGTTTTTCCTTTGAAGATGTTTCGCTTCTCATCCCAGAAGCTTCTTCGGCTCTGACTGGACGGTGGGGCATGGAAGGATTTATACTCCTTGCAGAGAGCTGGTCATCTGCCTTCTTTTAGAGGGTCGTTGAGGCCACCTGGAGGTTTACCTGTGTCCTCAGAGTCACCTGAGTGGTGCAAATCACATCCTCTATCTCCAGTCTACAATACAGTCCTGTCAGCAGTTCCAAGAAGGCTCCATGCCTCATTTGCACCACTCAAGTGAATAGAATAGAATAGAATAGAATAGAATAGAATAGAATAGAATAGAATAGAATAGAATATAGAATGCAATAAGAATAGAATAGAATATGGAATGGAATAAGAATAGAATGGAATAGAACAGAACAGAACAGAATAGAATAGAATAGAAAATATGAGATGGGAATAGAATAGAATAGAATAGAATTAGGGTTGCCAGGTGTCCACTATTTGAGCGGACAGTCCACTTTTTTCACATTATGTTCACTATCTTTTTTCACAAAATAGTGGACATTTTTTTTATTCAAAAGCTTTATGATGAAATGGTACGTAATCTAAAGCTGTACAGTCTACTTTTTTTACTACTTAACCCCCCCCCCCCGCTTGTCCGCTATTTTTTGGAAGCAGACCTGGCAACCCTAAATAGAATAGAATAGAATAGAATAGAATAGAATAGAATAGAATAGAATAGAAAATATGAAATGAGAATAGAATAGAATAGAATAGAATAGAATAGAATAGAATAGAATAGAATAGAATAGAATAGAATAGAAGGGGCCTTGGAGGTCTTCTAGTCCAGCCCCCTGCTCAAGCAGGAGAATCTATACTGTCTCAGATAAGTGAATGTCTAGCGCTTTTCTTGAAAACCTCCAGTGATGGAGCGCCCACAATTTCTGGAGGCAAGCTGTTCCACTGGTTAATTGTCCTCACTGTCAGGAAGTTTCTCCTTGATTCCAGGTTGCTTCTTTCCTTGATCAGTTTCCATCCATTCCCTCTGGTGCTCTGGAGAATAAGCTGACACCCCCCCTCTTCTTTGGGGCAGCCCCTCAAATACTGGAATACTGCTACTTTTTATTTTTATTTTATAGAAAGGAACCATCTACCTGGTGGACTACAAGATCCTGGACAACGTCCCCACTACTTTTTTAAACAACCAGAAGCAATATATCGCTGCTCCTATCTGTCTGCTCCACCAAAAACCCAGCGGAGAAATTCTCCCTCTGGCTATCCAGGTAAGTCCATCATTTTTAAAGAACCCATCAAGTAAAGGCAGGACTCTTCCAACTTGGCCCTTTGATGACTTGTGGACTTCAACTCCCAGAATTCCTCAGCCAGGCACACTTGTGGTCATAAAAGGGCCATAGTTCCCTCACACTGGCTGAGGAATTCTGGGAGTTGAAGTCCACAAGTAATCAAAGGGCCAAGTTGGAAGACCCCTGCTTGTGGACTTCAACTCCCAGAATTCCTCAGCCAGCGTGAGGGAACTATGGCCCCTTCATGACTTGTGGACTTCAACTCCCAGAATTCCTCAGCCAGCGTGAGGGAACTATGACCCTCTGATGACTTGTGGACTTCAACTCCCAGAATTCCTCAGCCAGCGTGAGGGAACTATGGTCCCTTCATGACTTGTGGACTTCAACTCCCAGAATTCCTCAGCCAGCGTGAGGGAACTATGGCCCTTTGATGACTTGTGGACTTCAACTCCCAGAATTCCTCAGCCAGCGTGAGGGAACTATGGCCCCTTCGATGACTTGTGGACTTCAATTCCCAGAATTCCTCATCCAGCGTGAGGGAACTATGACCCTTTGATGACTTGTGGACTTCAACTCCCAGAATTCCTCAGCCAGCGTGCCTGGCTGAGGGATTCTGGGAGTTGAGCAGGGGTCTTCCAACTTGGCC
>NW_015389151.1:159414-161262 GCF_001527695.2 Protobothrops mucrosquamatus | reverse complement strand
CCCCCCTCCCCGTTTTTTCCCGCTTCGATATAATCCGGCAGGCGGGAACTTCTTCTTCTCCGCAGCTATTTTGGGCCCTTTGAAGAAATGTTCCTTTTTTTTTTTGCTTTCTCTTCCTGTCTTTGTTCTCCTTTCTCTCCTTTCCTTCCTTTTCCTGCTCGTCTATTTTAATTCACGCATGGACCTTTTTGAGCTTCTCGACTCGTTCCGAGGACGGCCCGGAATAAACCCGGGTTTGGCCCACCTTCAGCCCCGCCCCCCAACTCACCACCGCAGCCCAGCCCCAAAACCTCCGTCGCTAAGCGAGACAATAGGATAAGGGAGTTTTGCTTGTGTCGGAAGGCCGCCAAAGGGGAGGGGGGAATCCCGTCACGAATGCGACCGTCATGAATACGAGTCGGTGGCCAAGCGTCCGGATTTCGATCCCGTGGACGGCGGGAGAGGCTGCGACGGTCGTAAGCCTGAGAAAGGCTCCCTTTTTCCAGCCCCGCGGCGACTTTGAACGGTCGCTAAGCGAAACCGTCGTAAGTCGAGGACTCCCTGCACAGTATTTCCTTGCTGGGCGTTTTTTTTAAATCTTAATTTTCCTGCCTGTGGAAAATCAACCGGGATTTAAAAGGCGGGCCAGATGTTTCTCTCTGCCCCCGTCTCACGCTCTTCTCCTCCTTCTCTCCGGGCGGAAGTTTGAGATGGGGGCCTTCATGCCCAACCTGCCTTCGTCCATGCGGAAGCCCCCTCCCCAGGCGAAGACCCCCGTCACCCTGCAGGAATTCCTGGACACCATCCCGGAAATGAATGTGACCAGCCAGATACTCTGCGTCCTCTGGATGCTTCGGAACGAGACCCTGGACATGGTGAGCCTCCCCCACCCCCCATTTCTCTCCCTCTCCTTTCCTCCTTCCCTCCCTCTCTCTCTTTCTTTCTTCCTCTCCTCCTCTCTGCTGTCTTCTTTGTTTTCTTTCTTTTGTTCTTGTTTCCTTTCCTGTTTTCTGTCTTTTCTTTTTCTATTTCTTTTTTTCTTTTTTTCTTTCATTCTTTTGTTTTCTTTCTTTTTCTCCTTTCTTTCTTTCTTTGGTTTTCGTTCTTTCTCTCTCCTTTCTTAATTTCTTTCTTTCTTTTGTTTTTTTCTTTCTTTCTTCTCTCTTTTCTTTTCTTTCTTTCTTTTGTTTTCTTTCTTTTTTTCTCCTTTCTTTCTTTCTCTTTCTTTCCTTCCTTTCTTTCTTACTCCTTCCTTCCTTCTGTCCCTTCCTTCCTTCCTTCCTTTCTTTCTTTCTTTCTCTCTCTCTCTCTCTCTCTTTCTTTCTCCTTTCTTTTCTCTTTCTTTCTTTCTTTCTTTCTTTCTTTCTTTCTTTCTTTCTTTCATTTTCTTTCTTTCTTTTTTCTTTTTTCTCCTTTCTTTCTTTCTTTCTTTCTTTCGTTCTTTTGTTCTTTCTCTCTCTTTTCTTTCTTTCCTTCTTTTTTCTTTCTTTCCTTTCTTTCTTTCTTTTGTTTCCTTCCTTCCTTTCTTTCTTTCTTTCTCTCTCTCTCTTTCTTTCTTTCTCCTTTCTTTTCTTTCTTTCTTTCTTTCATTTTCTTTCTTTCTTTTTTCTTTTTTCTCTTTTCTTTCTTTCTTTCCTTTCTTTCTTTCTTTTGTTCTTTCTTTCTTTCTCTCTCTTTTCTTTCTTTCCTTCTTTTTTCTTTTTCTTTCTCTTTCCTTTCTTTTTTTCTTTCTTTTGTTTCCTTCCTTCCTTCCTTCCTCAGCATCTTTCACTTCCTGGCCTCTTTGCTACTCAGCCACCGTGCTAAACGTCCCCTGCCTTCTACCACTCTCCCCCTCGGCCTCTCCTGGCTCAGAAGCTGGGGGGGGGG
>NW_015389151.1:155107-156856 GCF_001527695.2 Protobothrops mucrosquamatus | reverse complement strand
AGAGAGAGAGAGAGAGAGAGAGAGAGAGAGAGAGAGAGAGAGAGAGAGAGAGGATAGATAGAGACAGATAAATAGAGAAAGAGAGAGAGAGGATAGAGATAGACAGACGGACGGATGGATAGATGATAGACAGACAGACAACCTTTATTGTCATTTTTTACTGTGGGCACAATGGCACCCATTAAAAACAAAATTTAGTTGCTTGCTCTCCCAGGGCCCTCCAAGTGGCTTGCTCTCAGCGATTACCTCCGGGGTCCCTCCCAACTCTGTTCTTACTCTGTGATTCTCTTCCGCTTCTGCAGAGACCGCTGGGCTACTATGAGGAGGAACACTTTGTGGAGGAAGGCCCGAAGCGGCTCATCGGCGCTTTCCAGGAGCATCTCAAGCACATCACCTTGGCCATCGAGAGCCGGAACAAGACCCTCCCCCTGCCTTACACTTACCTCTATCCTCCCGAGATAGAAAACAGCACCACCATCTAGGACCCTGGATTGCTCGGCCTGTGCACGTTGCTAGTCCTCAACGAGGGGAGCCCGGCCGTTTTCTTCGAAAGCAGGGTGGGGTGAGTGGATATGAAGAACACGTCGGCACCAAAAGATCCAGAGATGTACGAATTCCGCCTCCGGGAATCCTCCAGGCAACGGAAGAGGCAAAGGGGAAATGATCACAACTGTAGTCCTAGCGTTGTGTAGGCAGTCCTCGACTTACGACCGCAAGGGACCCCCAAAAACCTCTGTTAAGCGAGACGTTTTCTAAGTTAGTTTTTCCCCGTTTGCGAGCTTCCTCGCCTCGGTTGTTAAACGGATCACTGCAGTTGGCTCGTTAGCAACCCGGTCCTTAAATGAATCCAGCCGCAAAAGGGGATCACGGCAGCCGTCGTAAGTATGAACCGGCGGCCAAGCGTCCGAATTTCGCTCACGGGACCACGACGGGGGAGGCTGCAGAGGTGGCAATTCCGACCAACGGTCCTAAGTCGCTTTTTTTCCCAGTGGCGTCGTGACTTCGAACTGTCACTAAACGAACAGTCGTAAATCGGGGACTGCCTGGAGATCCCTTCTCCTGCGAACACGGAGGAAGCGGATTGAGAAATATATCATTTTAGGGACAAGAGGCCTTTTCGCAACCGAACACGCCCCACGACCAAAATAAATCCTGTTTTAAGTGACATTCCTCTCGAAAGAAATGCTGAATTTCAAGCAGGTCCTTTGTGTTGACGTGTCTTTCCAGAGGGCGACAAGAGTTAAGAAGGCAAAAACCGACAAATTACTTGGCAGTTGCATTATTTTTGCTGAAATCTTTAGCCTACGGCTTCCTAAACCTGGATAAATGACCCCAGATTGAGCAAAAGTGGTGGGTTTTTTCCCTCTACGAAACGACCCACAATCGCATGACACAATCCCAGTAGGGACATTTAAACTCTTAAATTTTATCAACATTATGCATTGCTTTAGACCAGGGTTTCCAAACTTGGCCACTTTAAGACCGGTGGACTTCAACTCCCAGAATTCCCCAGCCAGCATGTTCAATTTTGGTCACTTTAAGACCAGCAAGGGTTTCCCAGAATTCAGCATGGATAGAACAAGAACAAAGGTGGCTAGACTGCTTTATTGCAATTTTGACTGGATAACTTTCTTAATAGATCAGAGGTCTTCAAATTTGGCGTGTGGACTTCAGTTCCCAGAATTCCTCAGCCCAGCGTGCCTGGCTGAGGAATTCTGGGAGTTGAAGTCCACACGTCATCAGAGGGCC
>NW_015389151.1:150711-152544 GCF_001527695.2 Protobothrops mucrosquamatus | reverse complement strand
AAGGAAGGAAGGAAGGAAGGAAGGAAGGAAGGAAGGAAGGAAGGAAGGAAGGAAGGAAGGGAGAGATGGGAAGGAGAAGGGAGGAGATGGGAAGGAAGGAAGGAGAGATGGGAAGGAGATGGGAAGGAAGGAAGGAAGAGAGAGAGAAAGAAAGAAAAAAGAAAAAGAAAGAAAGAAAGAAAGAAAAAGGAAGGAAGGAAGGAAGGAAGGAAGGAAGGAAGGAAGGAAGGAAGGAAGGAATCCTAGCTAATCCATATTTTTGCCTCTTGGGCAAACTCAGAGCCAACATCCGCAATGATCCTTAAGGACATCACAGGACATTCCATGAACTCCCCATTTGTATGTGAGACCCTCAGTCCGAAAAAGTTTCAACCAGTTCCTACAAATGATTGTCAGATGTCACAAAACCTATTTGATTTCCTCCTTCATCTGTGGTCATCCCTAGTGGGTTTCCCTCTCTCTATATATATATATCTACACACACACACACGAGACACCCCCTGAGCTATATATATGTATACAGAGAGAGGAACATTGGTGTCATATATATATTTATATATATTTATATTTATATATTTATATATATATATACACATGGCATCGATGTTCCTCTACTTTCAAACCTCCACTGCCCCCCCCCCCCCGGCGATCTTCGGCTGTCAACTGCAGAGATAAATCAGGATTTATTTTACACCATCAACCATCGTTTCATATTTATTTTTTAAATGCACTGGGAATCTTCAAAATTTCCAGGTAAGCATTATTTTAAAGCCAACCTGGAAAACTGGAAATCGGTCGTCCAGTTTCCCCAACCGTAAGTTCCAGATTGCTGTTTTCTTATTCATTTAAAAATAAAATAAAATAATAATAATAACGTGGAGAATTGGAGAGAGAGGGAAAAATAAGTCAAGGAAAAGCAGAAATAACTGCTTGTTGTTTCCCGTTTTGAAGCAATCCAGCCAGCTGCCAAATAAAAGAATTCCAGTTATGTTTTTTTGTTCTGAGGAGGATAAATGGCGTCTTTGTGTAACTTGCCAGCCTTGTGTAAATATTTTCTAGGTCAGTTGAATCCATAAAACCCAGTTTCCTGGGATTATATTTGGAAAGATAGAAAATGTTCTTTTCCCGTCAAGTCCGCCTTTGGAAGTATTTTGTTATTGGTGGGAATAATATTTTATTTTTTTATTTTTTATTTTTAGTCGCATTCGTTCATCCCAAACCATGTTTAAATTCTGTTTAAGGATGGTGGACTCACTACTTCTTTGCTACGGCCCTGGAAAAAGGGACTGATGACCCTTTTTTCACACTTAACGACCATCGCCGCATCGCCATGGTCACGTGATCAAAATTCGGACGCTTGGCCACTGACTCGTATTTATGACGGTCGCGGTGGCCTCCCCGGAGTCGGTCACGTGATCCCCCTTTGGCAACCGTCCAATCAGCAAAGTCGATGGGGGAAGCCGGGTTCGCTTAATGACGCAGCTGCAGTTGAGTCATAAAATGGGGCAAAATTCACTTTACAAATGTTTCACTTAGCGACGGAAATTTTGGAGCTTGGTCGTAGGACAACCTGTACGACGGTCTGGGTTCGTAAGGCAGAGATAAGGGGCAGTCCTCGGCTTATAACCGTTCATTTGGCGGTCACTCGAAATTACGACGGCATCGGGGGAAAAAAAAGAGTAGTCGGTAAGAATGCTTTGAATATTGTGGGGAGAACAAATTTAAACAGGAATTTGGTGAACTGGATCTATGACGAGGCAACCGAGATAATAATAATAATAATAATAATAATAATAATAATGATGATGATGATGATGATGATGATGATGATGA
>NW_015389151.1:145725-149923 GCF_001527695.2 Protobothrops mucrosquamatus | reverse complement strand
GGAAGGAAGGAAGGAAGGAAGGAAGGAAGGAAGGAAGGAAGGAAAAAATAACAGAATAACAGATGGAAGGGACCTTGGAGGTCATCTAGTCCAACCACCCTATCCCATTTCAGACAAATGGCTGTCCAGCCTCTTCTTAAAAACTTCCAGTGTTGGAGCATTCACCGCTTCTGGAGGCAGGTTGTTCCGCTGGTTAATTGTCCTAACTGTCCGGAGGTTTCTCCTGATGATCAATCAGAAAAGACCCTTTATATCGATGTGGTGATTATTTGCAGAAACATGAGCCAAATGTTTAGATTTATATTCACAATTGTGCGAAGCCTTCCAGAAGGAGAGACTCACAACCCCTTACACTTGAGAGATGACTACACACAGGTGGACATTCCCACCATGAAGTGGTCCTTGGAGGCCAGCTGGAAGCCACAGCTGCTCCAGAATCCAACCTCTGAAGGACCTAGGGATGGTCCTCAATCACCTCAGATCAGACCTCCTCCGAGCATGTTGCTGGCTTCTGGGTTCAATTCCAGATGATGATGGTCAGCTTTGGGGCTCAAAGCCTGGAGATCAGTAGGTCCACCTTCTGTCCACCATCCTAAGACCAAGCAACGCAACGTCAAGGCCAAGATAAGACCTTGGGTTGAAGGCCATCAACGTTGACCCTCGATGGCCCACCTAAAATGGAGGGAAGGGTGAACAAGGTTTCTTTGCATAAAAAAAAGTAGGTTGATCCTGGGAAATTCAAGGTAGGGCTTGATCCTGGTCTGACCCCTCACATCTCAGCAGATCCAAGGGCCCACCTTGTCCTCTGTTGACCTCCAGGCTCTTCCGGGACAGAACAAGCTCCAGGCCCTTTCAGAAGTTGCAGACACAGAGATTTATTTAGACAAAAGATGCTGAAGTTGCAGCCCAGGGGAAGAAGTGAAACCGGATGCTGGAAATCTGTTCAATGTAGAAGGTGACCTCCGATGGCCCTCGGGAGGAAGTCCGTTGACTTTTGGGTTGGGTTCGCTCTCTCCTTTCTTGGAAACCTGAAAAGAGAAGAGGCCGACTTCCAAGGACGCGGCAAACTCTAGAACCGGGGTGGCCAACCTTGGCAACTTTTTGTGGACTTCAATTCCCAGAATTCCCCAACCAGCTCCTCCTCCTCCTCCTTATAAGCCCCACTCTAGCACTGATGATGTTCCCTAGTTGGGTCACGAAACGTCTGCAAGGAAACCACCATGCTCAGAGAGCACCAAGGACCCCTTAATTCTCCTCCTCCTCTTCCTTCTTGTTCTTCTCCTCCTCCTCCTCCCTCTTCCTCCTTCTCTTCTTCTCCTCCTTCTCCTTCTCCTCCTTCTTCTCGTCCTTCTTCTCCTTCTCTTCTCCTTCCCCTCCTCTTCCTCCTCTTCTCCTCTTCCTCCCTCCTTCTCTTCTTCTCCTCCTTCTCCTCGTCCTCCTTCTCCTCTTCCTTTTCCTTCTCCTCTTCTTCCTCTCCTTCTCCTTCCCCTCCTCCTCCTCTTCCTCCTCTTATAATAATAATAATACTAATAATAATAATAAAATTGGAAGGGACCTTAGAGGTCATCTAGTCCAATCCCCTGCTCAGGCAGGAAATCCTAGGCCATGGGTAGGCAACCTTGGCTCTTTTATGACTCGTGGACTTCAACTCCCAGAATTCCTCAGCCAGCGTGAGGGAACTAGGACCCTTTTATGAATCGTGGACTTCAACTCCCAGAATTCCTCAGCCAGCGTGAGGGAACTAGGATCCTTTGATGACTCGGGGACTTCAACTCCCAGAATTCCTCAGCCGGCGTGAGGGAACTAGGACCCTTTGATGACTCGTGGACTTCAACTCCCAGAATTCCTCAGCCAGCGTGAGGGAACTATGGCTCCCTTGATGACTTCTGGACTTCAACTCCCAGAATTCCTGAGCCAGCGTGGCTCAGCTTGGAAACCTCTCCCTTTCCCCTCAGCATGGCTGGCTCAGGAATTCTGGGAGTTGAAGTCCATGAGTCATAAAAGGGCCAAGGTTGCCTACCTCTGGCCTAGACCATTTTGGACAAATTCTCCTCTCCTCCTCCTCCTCCTCCTCCTTGCAAAAAGGGATCGCGTGAACTCCAGGAACACTGCGGCCGTCATAAATAGGAGCCAGGGGCCAAGCCCCTGAATTTATTTATTTTTTTGGATCACGGAGATGCTGCAACCATCGTTAAGCGTGAACTGCAAGTCACAAGTCCCTCAGTTTTTTTAGTGCCGTCGGAGCCTTGAGCCCGCCACTGGAGGAACTGTAGGACTGGCCCGTAGATTTCCCCCATGTTCGTAGGAGGCGTGCCTGCCGTACCTGAGGCCCGCTAGGCCTCAACAAAGATGATCAGGGGACTGGAGGCTGAAACATATAAGGAACGGTCGCAGGAATTGGGAATGTCTAGTTTAATGAAGAGAAGGACGAGGGGGGACATGATAGCAGCCTTCCAGTATCTCAGGGGCTGCCCCAAAGAAGAGGGAGTCAAGCTATTCTCCAAGGCGCCTGAAGGCAGGACAAGAAGCAACGGATGGAAACTCATCAAGGAGAGAAGCAACTTAGAACTAAGGAGAAACTTCCTGACAGTGAGAACAATTAACCAGTGGAACAATCTGCCTCCAGAAGCGGTGAATGCTCCAACACTGGAAGTTTTTAAGAAGAGACTGGACAGCCATTTGTCCGAAATGGTATAGGGTTTCCTGCCTGAGCAGGGGGTTGGACTAGATGACCTCCAAGGTCCCTTCCAACATCATCATCATCATTATTATTATTATTATTATTATTATTATTATTATTATTATTAGCCGCAGAGCTTCCACACTCGGGGCAGTCTATCTGAACCCAGGCATGTTACAATTCACCGGGCCCTTTTTCCGCTGAAGGATGCAAATCTTTTGAGTCCATCCCGCCACTTTCTGGCATCTTCTCCAGGGGCGAGGAAAAAACACACACACAAAAAAACAAAAACCTGTTGCCCAAGAGAAAGTTGTCCCAATACGCAACACCAGATTCAAATTTCAAATTGCCTCTCCATGCGATGGCACAAGCATCTGTTCCTGTTGAAGGAGTGTTCGGGGAGGAACAGGAAGAGATTGTTAAATTGATAGCAGGTTCGCCAGTTTCGGCCTGTCCTGCATTCCTCTGAACCCAGGTTTTGCATCCGAGAACCGGGCAGATGGGGTTGCCGATCGCACAACACAACCGAGAGAGATTCCTGCTTCAACCTGCGTTAAGATGATTCTATAGATTTATTTGGAAACTACATGGCATCACGGAGGTGTGATGGGCCGTATACATATTTGATTGACTTGATAGCTGAATAAATAGAATAGATAGGAAACAGAACAGAACAGAATAGAATAGAATAGAATAGAATAGAATAAGAAATAGAATGTAATATAGAATAGAATAGAATAAGAAATAGAATGTAATATAGAATAGAATGGAATATGGAATGGAATGGAATAGAATAGAATAGAATTAGAATAGAAATAAGGAATAGAATTAGAAGAGAAGAGAAGAGAGTAGAGTACAGTAGAATACAGAAAGAATAGAATAGAATAGAAATAAGGAATAGAATAGAATAGAATAGAATAGAATAGAATAGAATAGAATAGAATAGAATAGAATATATGGAATTAGAATAGAAATAAGGAATAGAATTAGAATAGACTAGACAAGACTAGACTAGACTATAATAGAATAGCATAGAGTAGAGTAGAGTAGAGTAGAATACAGAAAGAATAGAATAGAATAGAATAGAATAGAATAGAAATAAGGAACAGAATAGAATATAATAGAGTAGAGTAGAGTAGAGTAGAATAGAATACAGAAAGAATAGAATAGAAATAAGGAACAGAATGGAATGGAACAGAATAGAATAGAATAGAATAGAATAAGAAATAAGAATAGGAAATAGAATAGATAGGAAATAGAATAGAATAGACCTCCGAGGTCCCTTCTGACTCCGTTATTCTGTTATGACTCCTTGTGTCTAGCTTACTGTACTGATTTTGAGCATCGTATTTTCTCTTTTTCACGTAAGATGAAGCTTGAAGAATCCTGCTGTATAGGGTCCCTTGCTCAAGCAGAGGGTTGGACTAGATGACCTCCGAGGTCCCTTCCGTTATTCTGTTCTGACTCCTTGGGTCTAGTTTACTTGTCCTGATTTGGAGCGTCGCGTTTTCTCTTTCT
>NW_015389151.1:141921-143966 GCF_001527695.2 Protobothrops mucrosquamatus | reverse complement strand
CCTCCCTCCCTCCCGCCTGCCCAGCTGCGCCCTTGCGCGCGGCCGCCGCGCCTCCCCGGATCGCGCTGCCCGAGGCGCGGGCAGGGACGGGCGCCCGGCTGCTTTCGGCAGAGGCGGCCGGGCAGGGGCTCGGCTGGCGGAGGCGGAGGCGCCCCGCCCTCCCCAGGTGGAGCTCCGCGCCGCTGCCGGGGCCGCCCAGCCCGCCAGCCAGTCCTCCAGCAGCCGCTCCGGAGCGCAGAGACGGCAGGCAGGCAGGCAGGCTGCAAGCCGGGCCGGACGCATCTCCGCGCCGCTTGCCCGGCCTGTCCACTCGCTGCCCCCGCCGGACCCCCGGGGACTTGCTCCGGCGCGCAGCGCGATCCTGAGAGCGGCGGCGCGCAGCGCGATCCTGAGAGCAGCGGCGCCGCGCGGGGAGGGAAGGGGCTGAGCGCCGCCCTGCCCCTCCTCCTCCTCCTCCTCCCCGCTGTAGGATCGCCCAGGTCTGTCGGCGGGGCACCATGGGTGGTGTAGTTGGAGCTGCGTTGGAGAAGCGGCCGGGAGCCGTAGTGGGAAGCCCTGAATGCGGGGCACCATGGGTGGTGTAGTTGGAGCTGCGTTGGAGAAGCGGCCGGGAGCCGTAGTGGGAAGCCCTGAATGCGGGGCACCATGGGTGGTGTAGTTGGAGGGGGCGCCCCTTTGCAAAAGGGCGCCACGTTGGAGAAACGTTACGGGGAAGCCCTGAATTGCGTCCGGAGCCGCGGCGCATGGGATTTGTGACTCTTTTTTTTTCCCCCTCCCTCTCCAGGTTTACACCTCTCCCGGGACTTGGAGGGAGGACTTCCAGCTTGGGGAAGGGAACCGGGAGGAGATCTACCGGCAAGGTAAGCGCCTTCCTTGGCTGCTCCAATGCCTTTGCAGGACAGGCAGAAGTTCAACAGGGACAGCCGCCGTTCTTTTCTCTGCTCGTCTCTCGCCTTTGCAGCGGGTCCTCGGCTTACCGCCTCAAGGGAGCCCTAAAAAGTCCGTTGCTCAGCGAGACCTTTGCCGAGGGGCTTTTGCCTCGTTTTATGACCACGGGCGTTAAGCGAATCGCGGCCGTCGTTTCAGCGAGTCAGGCGGTTGCTAAGTGAATCCGGCTGTCCCATTGATTTGGCTGGTCAGAGAGTTACAAAAGGGGATCATGTCACACACCCACCCACCCACACACCCACCCACCCACACACACACACACACCTGGACGCAGCGACCATCATAAGCGTGAGTCGCTGGCCCAGGGTCCGAATTTTGATCCCGTGACCGTGGGGAGGCTGCAGCGGTCGTAAGGGTGGACAAGGGTCAACAGGTCGCTGTTTTCAGTGCCGTTGTAACTTAGACCCGTCGCTAAATGAGCTGTAAGTCGAGGACTTCCTGTATTGTTTTTTTTTAAATCACTGCTTTGAGTGCTGCAGCAGTGATTAGAATTGAGTTTTGCAACACACACACACACACACACACACACATACACATACACACACACATACACACACTCACACATACACCCGTATGTGTGTGTTGCAAAACTCAGTTGTAATCACTGCTGCAGCACTCAAAGCAGTGATAAATATATATATATATACATACATACATACACATACATACATACATACATATATATCATACATACATACATACATACATACATACATACATACATACATACATACATATATATATATATATATATATATATATATATATATATATATACTAGCTCTACCCGGCGACACGTTGCTGTGGCTCAGTCCGGTTAAATGGAAATGAAAGAAAAGAGAAAGCGCACGTTTTGTAATATGTTTAATTTCACAATGCTTGTGGCATGTTTTTACCTGTCACAGGTGTGACATCTATATAATAGTAGGTACATAAAAACACGCGCGTATTCGAATGCAACGTCGTGTCAAAATTTCAAAGCAATCGGTGAAGAACTTTTCGGAGATTTAAGATTTTGAACAAACGGACATTTACATTTATATATATATATATATATATATATATATATATATATATATATATATATATATATATAT
>NW_015389151.1:128945-140337 GCF_001527695.2 Protobothrops mucrosquamatus | reverse complement strand
CTCGCTGCTGTAGTGACCTTTACATGTTTACACTTTTTTTTTTACGAGGTATAAGGCCTGAAAAGATTAACAAGCAAAGTCTATATTTGATTTTACAATCAAATATAGACTTTGCTTGTTAATCTTTTCGGGCCTTATACCTAATTTAAAAAAAAAAAGTTCAGTTTTAAAATCGACGCGTTCGCCTAATATTTTTTTCCAACCGAGCATGTATCTTTTCCCAATAAGTCTTTGAGTTGTGCTTACATTTCCAACATCTATCTTGACAGATTTTTAAACGTTTTTGCTAATCTTGCTGGTGGCAAGTGCCGTCTATAGAACATTTTATATATGTTTTCTTTATACGAAGTTGACACTGTTAATTTGTAATTTCTCTCCCATGGCCTTTGCCACTTTCCTAGTTTCTATATTGTAAGCAAAGTTTTTCACCCACCTTATCATTGTTTCTTTAACTTGTTCGCTTTCCATTTCCAAAATTAAGAAATAAATTGTACATTTTCTTAATTTCTCACCTGAAGTTAACCACATCTTATCAGTTTGATCTTGATAAAATCCATACATTTTCATTTCTTTTTCATACCTGTTTTGCATCTGTAATTGTGCCCACCACCACAGGTTGATCCCCTGATTTTTCCAGTTCTCGCTTAGATTTCAAATTCCCACCAATATTTAGAATATCTCTATGTGCCCGTATTTTTTTCCAATATCTACCACGTTCGGATGTAGAAATGCCTCCGTCGTTGATAGCCACAAAGTATATTTTAGCTTTAATTTTTTCCCATACTGTTAACAAAGCATTTCTTATATAGTGGCTTTGGAAATATTTATGAGCTCTGTTTTTCCCACAGCGTAGGAAAGCATGCCAGCCCACTTGTAAGTCATGCCCCTCTAAATATAACGATCTTTTATTTCTAAGCATAATCCAATAATAATAATAATAATAATAATAATAATAATAATAATAATAATAATAATAATAAAGTTGGAAGGGACCTTGGAGGTCATCTAGTCCAACCCCCTGCTCAGGCAGGAAACCCTATACCATTTCGGACAAATGGCTGTCTAGTTTCTTCTTCAAAACTTCCAGTGTTGGAGCATTCACCGCTTCTGGAGGCAGGTTGTTCCACTGGTTAATTGTTCCAACTGTCAGGAAATTTCTCCTTAGTTCTAGGTTGCTTCTCTCCTTGATGAGTTTCCACCCGTTGCTTCTTGTCCTGCCTTCAGGCACTTTGGAGAAGAGCTTGACTCCCTCTTCTTTGGGGCAGCCCCTGAGACACTGGA
Source organism: Protobothrops mucrosquamatus (assembly GCF_001527695.2). Taxonomy (NCBI): domain Eukaryota; kingdom Metazoa; phylum Chordata; class Lepidosauria; order Squamata; family Viperidae; genus Protobothrops; species Protobothrops mucrosquamatus. Next base: position 139,056 of record NW_015389151.1, on the reverse strand, counting down.
ACGCTGCTATCATGTCCCCCCTCGTCCTTCTCTTCATTAAACTAGACATTCCCAATTCCAGCAAACGTTCCTTATATGTTTTAGCCTCCAGTCCCCTAATCATCCTAGTTGCTCTTCTCTGCACTCTTTCTAGAGTCTCAACATCTTTTTTACATCGCGGTGACCAAAACTAGATGCAGTATTCCAAGTGTGGCCTTACCAAGGCCTTGTAAAGTGGTATTAACACTTCACGTGATCTTGATTCTATCCCTCTGTTAATGCAGCCTAGCACCGTGTTGGCCTTTTTGGCAGCTGCAGCACAGGGCTGGCTCATATTTAGGTGATTGTCCACTAGGACTCCGAGATCCCTCTCACAATTACTACTATTGATCCAGGTGCCACGTACACTATACTTGTACATTTGGTTTTTCTTGCCTAAATGGAGAACTTTACTTTTTTCACCGTTGAATTTCATTTTGTTGGATAGCGCCCAGTGTTCGAGTCTGTCCAGATCCTCCTGTATCCTAAGCCTGTAACTTCTGGAGTGTTGGCTATTCCTGCCAGCTTGGTGTCGTCTGCAAATTTGATGAGTTCCCCATCTATCCCCTCGTCCAAATCGTTGATGAAGATGTTGAAGAGCACTGGGCCCAGAACAGAGCCCTGGGGCACCCCACTTCACACTTCCCTCCATGTAGATGTGGTTCCATTGAGGACCCCACGCTGAGTCTTTCTTTCACTCTTGTTAAAAAACAGATGCTTGGTAATACAACGTCCATTCCGCAACCCAAATCCTCCATTTTCCTTAGCGTCTTGTAGCGTTTTCATCTTAATTCTAGCTCTTTTTTTTCCCAACTAGGGAACATCATCGATGCTAGAAGGGAGTGGATTTTGCACCCAGCCTCCCTCCCCCCCTCCCTCCCCATCCCTTCTGCCCAGGTCCCTCCTCGTGTTGTGTGGCCGCTGCACCTTCTTCCCAGATTGCGCTGCCCGATCTTAATTACACACATGTAGATATGTGTCTTAAGTCAAACTTGGCCCCTGGCAACGGATGTGGACAAGTCCGTGCAGTTTACTTGGCAGCCATTTATTTAAAAAAAAGAAAAAAGAAAAAAAAAAGTCAGAGGATTGGCCCAAAGTCACCCAGCTGGCTTCCGCGCCCGGAGCAGGATTAGCACTCGGGTTCCTTACTCCCAACTTAAATCCCTTCCTCAGTCTGGGCTCTCTGCTTATTCCAAAGTCCAGAAAAATCCTGGCCAAGAAACGGGGAGGAGTTAAACAGGATCCAACCGGCTCGCCATCGGCCTTGGGTGTCCATGGGCTGGACTACTGCGCCCATAACCTGAGTGGGTCATCCCTGGAGGCAGCCCACTGGGAAGGCCAGAGGGGGGTGGTGGTGGTGGAAAAAAAATAAAAAATAAAAATGACTTTTGCAATTTCAACGCCGGCGTTTGATGTTTGTTGGAAAAAATAAAATAAAAATGACTTTTGCAATATCAACGCCGGCGTTTGATGTTTGTTGGAAATAAATAAAATAAAAATAAAAAATTCCCTCCGGGATGTTTTTGCCTCTTAGGAATGTCGGCTCCGTAAGTTTACTTAAATCGCCTTCAAGTGGCCTCAAAATGCAGCTCCAAGCGGTTCGGAAGTTGCACAGACCTTGGACGGTTCTCCTGAAGGGCTGCCGAAGTTTCACACAAAATCCAGCCAGAGGTAAGAGTCCTGATTCTTGGCATGAGATCCAAAGAGGCTTAAAGAAGGGGGGCTCTCGATCAGGTGCGGAAATATACAGGGGGTCCTCGGCTTGTGACCGAAAATTTATGTCCCTGAGGGAGACATTTGGGAAGCGAGCCTGGACACCCATTTCCTGACCTTTCTTGCTGTGGCGGTTCCTTCCTTCCTTCCTTCCTTCCTTCCTTCCTTCCTTCCTTCCTTCCTTCCTTCTTTCCTTCCCTTCCTTCCTTCCTTCCTTTCTTCCTTCCAAGAGACAGCCACTTGAGCAGGGGGTTGGACTAGATGACCTCTGAGGTCCCTTCCAACTCTATTCTCCTCCTCCTCCTCCTTTTTAAGAAGAGATTGGATAACCATCTGTATGAAATGGGTTAGGGTCTCCTGCTTGAGTGGGGGGGGTGGGACTAGATGACCTCCGAGGTCCCTTCCAACTCTATTCTCCTCCTCCTCCTCCTCCTCCTCCTCTTTCTCCTCCTTTTTAAGAAGAGATTGGATAACCATCTGTCTGAAATGGGTTAGGGTCTCCTGCTTGAGCAGGGGGTTGGACTAGATGACCTCTGAGGTCCCTTCCAACTCTATTCTCCTCCTTCTCCTCCTCCTTTTTAAGAAGAGATTGGATAACCATCTGTCTGAAATGGGTCAGGGTCTCCTGCTTGAGCAGGTGGCTGGACTAGATGACCTCCGAGGTCCCTTCCAACTCTGTTGTTTTTCCTTCCTTCCTTCCTTCCTTCCTTCCTTCCTTCCTTCCTTCCTTCCTTCCTTCCAAGAGACAGCCACTTGAGCAGGGGGTTGGACTAGATGACCTCCGAGGTCCCTTCCAACTCTATTCTCCTCCTCCTCCTCCTCTTTCTCCTCCTCCTTTTTAAGAAGAGATTGGATAACCATCTGTCTGAAATGGGTTAGGGTCTCCTGCTTGAGCGGGGGGCTGGACTAGATGACCTGCGAGGTCCCTTCCAACTCTGTTGTCCTTCCTTCCTTCCTTCCTTCCAAGAGACAGCCACTTGTCTGAAACGGGGTAGGGTCTCCTGCCTGAGCAGGGGGTTGGACTAGATGACCTCGAGGGTCCCTTCCGATTCGGTTATTCTGTTATCCTTCTCTTATAATCCACATTCTCAACGGGAGACCTCTAATAAAATAATTTTTTTTTTTAAAAAAAACCATCTTATTGGGGGGTTTTTAAAACTTTTATCGTGCCATTCAGTGCCCGTGCCATCCAAACCGCAGGCTGTGATCTTCTAACTCTAAACGTCTTTTGTTTCTCGGCAACGTTCGGCTCCTTCGTCCAAATCAAACGGCAAACTACACGAAAAGTACATTTCCCAAACCGGTAAAACCCAGCCCTGCTTTTTCCTCTTACACTTTGTCACACTTTTCATTTGCGGTTTCTTTTCCCTTGCCAGGCGAATTTAAATAAGGCCTTTTTTTTTTTTTTTGCTACTGTTCGAATGGTTGATCGGCTGTCAAAAAAAAAAAAAGCCTCACAAAAAACGACAACGCAAGTCAGTCCATCAGAAGAGAGCTGGAAGGGACCTCGGAGGTCTTCTAGTCCAACCCCCTGCTCAAGCAGGAGACCCTATCCCATTTCAGACAAGTGGCTGTCTCGTGGAAGGAAGGAAGGAAGGAAGGACAACACAGTTGGAAGGGACCTTGGAGGTCATCTAGTCCAACCCCCTGCTCAAGCAGGAGACCCTAACCCATTTCGGACAGATGGTTATCCAATCTCTGCTTAAAAAGGAGGAGGAGGAGGAGGAGGAGGAGGATAGAGTTGGAAGGGACCTCGGAGGTCATCTAGTCCAACCCCCTGCTCAAGCAGGAGACCCTAACCCATTTCGGACAGATGGTTATCCAATCTCTTCTTAAAAAGGAGGAGGAGGAGGAGGAGGATAGAGTTGGAAAGGACCTCGGAGATCATCTAGTCCAACCCCCTGCTCAAGCAGGAGACCCTGACCCATTTCAGACAGATGGTTATCCAATCCCTTCTTAAAAAGGAGGAGGAGGAGAATAGAGTTGGAAGAGACCTTGAAGGTCATCTAGTCCAGCCCCCTGCTCAAGCAGGAGACCCTCACCCATTTCAGACAGATGGTCGTCCAATCTCTTCTTAAAAACCTCCAGTGATGGAGCACTCACGACTTCTGGTGGCAGGCTGTTCCACTGGTTGATTGTCCTCACTGTCAGGAAGTTTCTCCTTCATTCCAGGCTGCTTCTCTCCTTGATTATTTTCCATCCGTTGCTTCTTGTCCTGCCTTCTGGTGCTTTGGAAAATAAGTTGACCCCCCCTCTTCTTTGGGGCAGCCCCCCAAATACTGGAAGACTGCTCTCATGTCACCCCTAGTCCTTCTTGTCTCTAGAACTAGCCGAACTCAAGTCCCGCAGCCGTTCTTCGTATGTTTTCGTCTCCAGGCCTTTGATCCTCTTAGTGGCTCTTCTCTGGATTTTTTCCAAACTCTCAACCTCTTTTTTGTGATGTGGTGACCAAACTTGGCTGCAGTATCCCAGGTGTGGCCTCACCAGGGTTTTACAAAGCGGTGCTAATACCTCGCGTGACCTTGATTCTCTGCCTCTGTTTATACAACCCAGGATTGTGTTGGCTTGTTTGGCTGCTGCCGCACATGGCTGGCTCACGTTTAAGGGATCGTCCCCCAGGTCTCCGAGGTCCCTCTCACCATCGCTGTTTTTTGAGCCAGGTTTCGCTCAAAATCTGAACTTGGACCTTTGGTTTTTTCCCCTACCTAGCTCTACAACCTGGTTTTTCTCCAGGTTTTATTTCACTTTGCTCTTTGCCACAAACCTGGAACTTCCTGAGAGTGAGGACAATCAACCAGTGGAACAGCTTGCCACCAGAAATTATGGGTGCTCCATCACTGGAGATTTTTAAGAAGGGCCTAGACAGTCATTTGTCTGAGATGGTATAGGTTCTGCTGCTTGAGCAGGGGGCTGGACTAGAAGACCTCCAGGGTCCCTTCCAACTTTATTCTCCTCCTCCTCCTCCTCCTCCTCCTCCTTTTTTTTAAAGAAGAGATTGGACAGCCACTTGTCTGAAACGGTATAGATTCTCCTTCTTGAGCAGGGGCTGGACTAGAAGACCTCCAGGGTCCCTTCCAACTGTATTCTCCTCCTCCTCCTCCTCCTTTTTAAGGAGAGATTGGACAGCCACTTGTCTGAAACGGTATATAGGTTCTCCTGCCCGAGCAGCGGGCTGGACTAGACGACCTCCAGGGTCCCTTCCAGCTTCTATTCTATTTCTAATTCGAATGTGGCAAATGGCCAAACGAAATAAAACCACCACCACCACCCCGGCCACCACTTCATCACAGTGGTGACATTTTATTTCCCCTTCTTAATTTCCTTTCCTTTCTTAACCTCGTGGTTTCGAAATAATAACATTACCATGCGCATTTGCTGCAGCAATCCTCAAGATTTCCTAAGCCGAAAGGCGGTTTTCTCCCGTTCTTTTTCTGATCTTTGATCTTTGCAAAAATTCCCTTTTTTTGTTTGTGTGTGTGTGTGTGTGTGTGTGTGTGTGTGTGTGTGTGTTAACATCTTCGTCCTCTGATTACGGATCGCCCTCGGCTTAACGATCGTTTGTTTAGCCACTGTTCAAAGTTACCAAGGCCTTGGAGGAAGTGGCTTCGGACTGTGTCCCACACTTACGACCGTTGCAGCCTCCCTCCCCATGGTCAGGGGATGGAAATTTGGACATTGGCTCGTATTTACGACGGTCTCGGGGTTCTTCCTCCGTTTGTGACCAATGGGGAAGCCGGGATTCATTTAACAACCGTGTTACTAACTGAACAGCTGCAGTGACATAATAATAATAATAATAATAATAATAACAACAACAACAACAATAATAATAATAATAATAATAATAATAATAATAATAATATCCCAGGTCCTTGATAAGGACTCGATAGGTAGACAAAATGCCAAATCCAGTCTGAACATCTGGCTGACTGTGCGATGGTCCATAATAATAATAATAATAATAATAATAATAATAATAATAATAATAATAATAATAATAATAATAATAATAATAATAATAGAAATAGAAATACTGTGGCAAAAGCACAGGCCTTCAAACAAACCACTGTTTCAGTTGAACTTGAACCAACTTTTTTTGTTTGTTTGTTTCTTCTGCAAAATAGTTCCCCTTTGTGGGATTCAGCTCCGGCAGGGAGCTGCAGAATTGCGTTGACGTTGTGTGTACCGCCCTCCCCCGCCCCCCAAAAAATAAAAAAATAAAAAAAGTGGAATTTGAATTTGCTTTCGTTGCTGGAAAGTTATCCTGCAAGGCGTAACTTCAGAGTAATTCAACACTTTTTTTAAAAAAATAAAAAAAATAAAATAAAGGGAGGTTAAAATCTTTCAAAAAAAAAAACCCAACAATGTACAATGTGAGCAGTTTGCAAAAAAAAATTGGGTGGAGGAATTTTCCAAAGAAGCCGGTCAGGGTCAATACTGCAGAAAAACGAAAACACTTAAAAGTTCTTTGGAATTTGCAGGGCGGATTTGTTAAGTTCAATGGCCTTTGAGGTTTGGCAAAGACAGCTAGTCCTTGACTTACGACCGGCGTTGAGCCCTAACTTTCCTCCGCTAAGCGAAGCGGTCGATTTTTGCCCCATGTGACAACCTTCAGCGCCGGTTGTTTACTTCGTACTTAACCTGTTCAGTGGATCCACCTTTCCCCGTCGAGTTTGACGGGCACCAGGGCGCAAGAGGGGGGGTCACGTGATGCCCCCCCTCCCCAGGACGCTGCAACCGTCATAAGTGCGATTCAGTTTGCAAGCCTCCGAATTTCGATCACGTGACATCTGGAACCAGCTTATTTATCATTAATTCCCTTTGAGGTTTTGGGTTTTTTTTTCGTTGTTTTGAACGTGACATTGTGGAAGCTTCATCCCTGGAAGCTTTCAAGGAGAAACTGGACTGCCATCTGTCAGAAATTGGTGTAGGGCCCCCTGCTTGGGTGGGGGGGTTCGACTAGATGACCTACAAGGTCCCTTNAGGAGGAGGAGGAGGAGGAGGAGGAGGAGGAGGAGGAGGATAGAGTTGGAAGGGACCTCGGAGGTCATCTAGTCCAACCCCCTGCTCAAGCAGGAGACCCTAACCCATTTCAGACAGATGGTTATCCAATCCCTTCTTTAAAAGGAGGAGGAGGAGAATAGAGTTGGAAGAGACCTTGAAGGTCATCTAGTCCAGCCCCCTGCTCAGGCAGGAGACCCTAACCCATTTCAGACAGATGGTCGTCCAATCTCTTCTTAAAAACCTCTAGTGATGGAGCAGTCACGACTTCTGGTGGCAGGCTGTTCCACTGGTTGATTGTCCTCACTGTCAGGAAGTTTCTCCTTCATTCCAGGCTGCTTCTCTCCTTGATTATTTTCCATCCGTTGCTTCTTGTCCTGCTTTCAGGCTCTTTGGAAAATAAGTTGACCCCCCCCCTCTTCTTTGGGGCAGCCCCCCAAATACTGGAAGACTGCTCTCATGTCACCCCTAGTCCTTCTTGTCTCTAGAACTAGCCGAACTCAAATCCCGCAGCGGTTCTTCGTATGTTTTCGTCTCCAGGCCTTTAATCCTCTTAGTGGCTCTTCTCTGGATTTTTTCCAAACTCTCAACCTCTTTTTTGTGATGTGGTGACCAAACTTGGCTGCCGTATCCCAGGTGTGGCCTCACCAGGGTTTTACAAAGCGGTGCTAATACCTCGCGTGATCTTGATTCTCTGCCTCTGTTTATACAACCCAAGATTGTGTTGGCTTTTTTGGCTGCTGCCGCACACGGCTGGCTCACGTTTAAGGCATCGTCCCCCAGGTCTCCGAGGTCCCTCTCACCATCGCTGTTTTTTGAGCCAGGTTTCGCTCAAAATCTGAACTTGGACCTTTGGTTTTTTCCCCTACCTAGCTCTACAACCTGGTTTTTCTCCAGGTTTTATTTCACTTTGCTCTTTGCCACAAACCTGGAACTTCCTGAGAGTGAGGACAATCAACCAGTGGAACAGCTTGCCACCAGAAATTATGGGCGCTCCATCACTGGAGATTTTTAAGAAGGGCCTAGACAGTCATTTGTCTCAGATGGTATAGGTTCTGCTGCTTGAGCAGGGGGCTGGACTAGAAGACCTCCAGGGTCCCTTCCAACTTTATTCTCCTCTTCCTCCTCCTCCTTTTTTTTAAAGAAGAGATTGGACAGCCACTTGTCTGAAACGGTATAGATTCTCCTTCTTGAGCAGGGGCTGGACTAGAAGACCTCCAGGGTCCCTTCCAACTTTATTCTCCTCCTCCTCCTCCTCCTCCTCCTCCTCCTCCTCCTTTTAAAGAAGAGATTGGACAGCCACTTGTCTGAAACGGTATATAGTTTCTTCTGCCCGAGCAGCGGGCTGGACTAGACGACCTCCAGGGTCCCTTCCAGCTTCTATTTCTAATTCGAATGTGGCAAATGGCCAAACGAAATAAAACCACCACCACCACCCCGGCCACCACTTCATCAAAGTGGTGACATTTTATTTCCCCTTCTTAATTTCCTTTCCTTTCTTAACCTCGTGGTTTCGAAATAATAACATTACCATGCACATTTGCTGCAGCAGCAATCTCCAAGATTTCCTAAGCCGAAAGGCGGTTTTCTCCCGTTCTTTTTCTGATCTTTGATCTTTGCAAAAATTCCCTTTTTTTGTTTGTGGGTGTGGGTGTGTTAACATCTTCATCCTCTGATGATCGTTTGTTTAGCCACCGTTCAAAGTTACCAGGGCCTTGTAGAAAGTGGCTTTGAACTGTGTACCACACTTACGACCGTTGCAGCCACCCTCCCTGTGGTCAGGGGATGGAAATTTGGACGTTGGCTCGTATTTACGACGGTCTCGGGGTTCCTCCTTTTATGACCAATGGGGAAGCCGGGATTCATTTAACAACCGTGTTACTAACTGAACAGCTGCAGTGACATAATAATAATAATAATAATAATAATAATAATAATAATAATAATAATAATAATAATAATAATAATAATAATAATAATAATAATAATAATAATAATATCTCAGGTCCTTGGTAAGGACTCGATAGGTAGACAAAATGCCAAATCCAGTCTGAACATCTGGCTGACTGTGCGATGGTCCATAATAATAATAATAATAATAATAATAATAATAATAATAATAATAATAATAATAATAATAATATCATCCCAGGTCCTTGATAAGGACTCGATAGGTAGACAAAATGCCAAATCCAGTCTGAACATCTGGCTGACTGTGCCAGTCGTAAGTGTGAGGACTGCTCGCCAGTCACTTTTCCCAGGGCCGTCGTAACTTGAGCGGTCGGACTCCAGAAGATGGTAGAGGACAGGAAGACCTGGAGGAACGTTGTCCATGGGGTCACGATGGGTCGGACAGGACTTCGCAATTAACAACAACAAAATGGTTATAAGTTATAAGTTATAAGTCAAGGACTACTAGAAGTTGGGGTCCCGATGGATCAGACACAATTTCGCAACTAACAACTAGAACAGTGATGGCGAGCCTTTTAGAGACTGAGTGCCCAAACTGCAACCCAAAACCCACTTATGCATCATCGAGTGCCGGGTGGGTGTGGCCCATTGGCTGGGCGTGGCCCATTGGCTGGGCGTGGCCCATTGGCTGGGCGTGGCTGCGGTGGTAACGGCAGACTGGGTGGGACTAAAAAGTTCAATCAATCAATTCCAACTTTGCAAGATCTTTTTTTTCCCGCGAGAAGTTGAAATTGACTGATTGAACATTTATTTTTTTTTTGCACACGGCGGTGGAGGCCTAAAGTGAAAAGGTTTTATAAAACTCAGCTGAAGGCCTAGGACTGGGGCGACGGCGCGCGTGCCCACAGAGAGGGCTCTGAGTGCCGCCTCTGGCACCCGTGCCATAGGTTCGCCACCACTGAACTAGAAGTTGTGGCTGAGCTTTCCAGAAATACATGGTAATACATGGCAATTTTTTATTATTATTATTATTATTATTGTTGTTGTTGTTGTTGTTATGGATCATCGCACAGTCAGCCAGATGTTCAGACTGGATTTGGCATTTTTGTCTGCCTATCGAATCCTTCCCAAGGACCTGGGATAGGCAGATGTGGTATTACAGATATTGTTTGATGGTATTACAGATATCATTGCAGGATGGAAGCAGTTCCTAGCAAGGCCGCCTTTTGCAATTGACCGATGGCGAATTTGTCAATGCCGACAAATTCAACCCTCTGGAATGAACTACCCCCAGAGATCAGGGTGATCCCTGATCTCCCTTCCTTCCGCCGCGCCCTTAAGACATGGTTATTCCAGCTTGCGGGACTGGCCTAGGGGAAAATTTTTAGAGGGGTTTTAAAATAATTTTAATTAGACCAACTATTAATATTTGCCTTTTAATTAAGTTTTAAATTTGTAGTTTGATATT
>NW_015389151.1:123772-126908 GCF_001527695.2 Protobothrops mucrosquamatus | reverse complement strand
TCTGAGATTGTGGATTTGGGGTTTTCATGAGCTGTAAGCCATAATCATCACAGTTATGACACATCACGGCTTGAACTATCTTGCTTTGCATGTAATGAGTCTATCTCATATATTAGGTTCACCTTTTAAGTTGCATTACTGAAATAAATGAACTTTTGCACGATATTCTAATTTTTCGAGTTTCACCTGTATATATATAATGATCAAAGTAATCAATTTAGCCATCTCTGCTAACTCCATCAACTTTTGCAGCCGTTCCTCCCTTTGGGGGATCCAAATGTCTTACAGCCTGGAATTAAAAAGGTCCCCCAGGCCTTTAAACAAACCCCTGTTTCGGTTGAACTTGAACCAACTTTTTTTGTTTGTTTGTTTCTTCTGCAAAATAGTTCCCCTTTGTGCGATTCAGCTCCGGCAGGGAGCTGCAGAATTGCGTTGACGTTGTGTGTACCGCCCTCCCCCGCCCCCCAAAAAATAAAAAAATAAAAAAAGTGGAATTTGAATTTGCTTTCGTTGCTGGAAAGTTATCCTGCAAGGCGTAACTTCAGAGTAATTCAACACTTTTTTTAAAAAAATAAAAAAATAAAATAAAATAAAGGGAGGTTAAAATCTTTCAAAAAAAAACAAAACCCAACAATGTACAATGTGAGCAGTTTGCAAAAAAAATGGGTGGAGGAATTTTCCGAAGAAGCCGGTCAGGGTCAATACTGCAGAAAAACGAAAACACTTAAAAGTTCTTTGGAATTTGCAGGGCGGATTTGTTAAGTTTAATGGCCTTTGAGGTTTGGCAAAGACAGCTAGTCCTTGACTTACGACCGGCGTTGAGCCCTAACTTTCCTCCGCTAAGCGAAGCGGTCGATTTTTGCCCCATGTGACAACCTTCAGCGCCGGTTGTTTACTTCGTACTTAACCTGTTCAGTGGATCCACCTTTCCCCGTCGAGTTTGATGGGCACCAGGGCGCAAGAGGGGGGGTCACGTGATGCCCCCCCTCCCCAGGACGCTGCAACCGTCATAAGTGCGATTCAGTTTGCAAGCCTCCGAATTTCGATCATGTGACATCTGGAACCAGCTTATTTATCATTAATTCCCTTTGAGGTTTTGGGTTTTTTTTTCGTTGTTTTGAACGTGACATTGTGGAAGCTTCATCCCTGGAAGCTTTCAAGGAGAAACTGGACTGCCATCTGTCAGAAATTGGTGTAGGGCCCCCTGCTTGGGTGGGGGGGTTCGACTAGATGACCTACAAGGTCCCTTCCAACTCTGTTCTTCTACTCTACTCTATTCTATTCTATTTTATTCTATCCATTAAAATTCTACCCTACTCTACTCCACTCTATTCTGTATTCTATTTTATAATAATAATAATGATAAAGTTGGAAGGGACCTTGGAGGTCATCTAGTCCAACCTCCTGCTCAGGCAGGAAACCCTATACCATTTCGGACAAATGGCTGTCCAGTCTCTTCTTAAAAACTTCCAGTGTTGGAGCATTCACCGCTTCTATTATTCTACCCTACTCTACTCTATTCTGTATTCTATTTTATTCTATCCATTATTATTCTACTTACTCTACTCTACTCTACTCTACACTACTCTACTCTATTCTGTATTCTATTTTATTCTATCCATTATTATTCTTACTCTACTCTACTCTACTCTACTCTACTCTATTCTGTATTCTATTTTATTCTATCCGTTATTATTCTACTCTACTCTACTCTACCCTACTCTACTCTACTCTACTCTACTCTACTCTACTCTACTCTACTCTACTCTACTCTACTCTACTCTACTCTATTCTGTATTCTATTTTATTCTATCCATTATTATTCTACTTACTCTACTCTACTCTATTCTGTATTCTATTTTATTCTATCCATTATTATTCTAGTTACTCTACTCTACTCTACTCTACTCTACTCTACTCTACTCTACTCTACTCTACTCTACTCTACTCTACTCTATTCTGTATTCTATTTTATTCTATCCATTATTATTCTACTCTATTCTACCCTACCCTACTCTACTCTATTCTGTATTCTATTTTATTCTATCCATTATTAATCTGTTATCCCTTCCAACTCTGTTACTCTACTCTATACTCTATACTCTATTCTGTATTCTATTCTATGCTACTGTATGCTATGCTATGCTATGCTATTCCATTCCATTCCATGCCATGCTATGCCATGCTATTCCATTCCATGCTATGCTATGCCATGCCATGCCATGCCATGCTATGTTATGCTATGCTATTCCATTCCATTCCATTCCATCCATGCTATGCTATGCTACGCTATGCTATTCTCTATCCTATCCTATCCTATCCATTCCAGGCAGCCTGAAAAACCACTTTCGGCTTATGTATTTCTCTGTCTCTCCCCGGCTGGCCGATGACCCCAGTAAATAAATATTGCGCGAGGCTGAAGGAATAAAGGAAAGTGATAAAAAGGGGTCATTGCAGGGATGAAGCAAGAGCAGAACAGCTGGGAGAAAGGAGATTGTGACTGGGAGTTAACACACCCTTTTGCAGTCTGGAGTCAAAAGGTTGCTTTGCTTCTCAGCCAAAATCTGATATTACCGGCAGAGAAAAAAAAAATTCAACAATGGGCTGATTTATCGCAGCGGCAATAAATGTTTCTGCTGCAATAAATCAGCCTGTTGTTTTCTTCCAGCAGGAAATGGATCCAGATGACCGAGGGTCTTTTGAAATATATATATATAAATATATGAAATAAATATATATATATATCCTGTTTTTTGCAGCCTCCAGCGGTGATCCTTGGAGACAGTTGTCTGGTTTTGGCAACCCCGGTTTGAACCGGACAAGTCTAAAGAGATCCAGGCTTTTGGTTGGATTCCCGGGAATTCAAGGATGCAGTTTTCCACTATTAGGAAAAGGCGCCGTTTTGCGAAGAGAAATGCAGGTAAGATTATCTAGGTTGTTGGGTTTTGGTTTTTTTTGCAAGTGTGTGCGTGCAGTCCTCCACTTACAACCGCAAAGGAAACTTCCGTTGGCTGTCGTTAAGGGAGTCGCACGAGGTAGGTAGTCCTCGGCTTATTTGAACCCTTCGTTTAGTGGCCGTTTGAAGTTACAAAAGCGACCTACGAGCGTTTTTCTCACTTCACGTCCGTTGAAGCGT
>NW_015389151.1:118968-122407 GCF_001527695.2 Protobothrops mucrosquamatus | reverse complement strand
AGGAAGGAAGGAAGGAAGGAAGGAAAAAAGAATAACAGAATAACAGAGTTGGAAGGGACCTTGGAGGTCATCTAGTCCAACCCCCTGCTCAGGCAGGAAACCCTATCCCATTTTGGACAAATGGCTGTCCAATCTCTTCTTAAAAGCCTCCAGTAATGGAGCATTCATAACTTCTGGTGGCAAGTTGTTCCACTGGACCCATTGCTTCTCTCCTCAATTAGTTTCCATCCCACCTTTCAGGCGCTTTGGAGAATAGTGTGTATATGTGTGTGTATATATGTGTGTGTATATATATATGTGTGTAGATATGTGTGTGTATATATGTTTGTGTATATATGTTTGTGTATATATGTGTGTATATATATGTGTGTGTGTATATATATATAATCTGTGTGTACGTGTAACACACGTATATGTATGTTGCTTATTACAATGACCAAAGTCTCCAAGTATAGTTTTATTGGCCAGTGCAACCGGTCAAGCTTGCAAGATGGGAGACGCATCCTTGAGGCCAAATTTCCGTGGTCAAAGGGGGGGAGGGGAAATGTTAGGTGCTTCGGCTTCTGGCGAGATAAACTTCCTCCTTTCTCCATCCTCCATCCATCTTTTTTTTCTTTAAGCACTGACTTTTATTGTTTTGTCAAAGTATTAAAAAATACAAACCTCTAGGAAATTCGGGGAAGGAAAAAAGAGAGGGGGGGGGAGAAAACACGAGGGAGAAGGGAAAAAAGAAAAAGAAAAAAAAAGCATATTTTAAAAAAGCCTTTTTAAAATAACCTCACGGTCTCAACTTTTTCACTGTTGCACATGAATAAATAACTAGCCATTTCTGGAACAAGAAATCGATCTAATCTGCAAAACCAAAGTCCGGAGGTTTTTTTTTTTCATCCCAAGCACAAAATCCAGAAGCGATTTCCAAATTAAAAAAGAAAACATAACGAAAGATATTCTCCCCTTGGAACAATTTCACCATGTCTGCTTTTTTTTTTCTTCCTGGCGGCGCAAACCACGTCTACAGGCTGTCCTCACCTTACGACGGTCTGTTTAGGGACTGTTCACAGTTAACAACAGCAGCGGAAAAAGGGGACTTGCGACCCATTTCTCCCCGTTACGACCGTTGGCAGCCTCCCGCCCGGTCACGTGATCGAAATTCGAACGCTTGGCAACCGACTCGTACTTATGACGGTCGCCGTGTCTGCTGGGGTCACTTGATTCCCCCCTTTGGCAGGCCTTCGGCCGAGGAAAGTCAGTGGGGAAACGCTTCATAACCGGGTGACCCGCTTAACAACGATGGCTGAGAAGGTCGTAAAGCGTTGAGAAAGTCACACGGCAGAGGTCCCCCTTAAACGACGGAAATTTGGGGCCCGGTTGCGGCCGTAAGCTGAGGACTTAAGAATCTTGCACTTAAGAATCTTTATATACTATCACTGTTTATGGAGGTGCTTTTTTCCAAGAGGCAACTGGACTTCCGTTATTTTTCTTCGAAGACGTTTTGCTTCCCATCCCAGAAGCTTCTTCAGCTCCGACTGGATGGTGGGGAATGGAAGGATTTATCCTCCTTGCAGACAGCTGGTCATTTGCCTTCTTTTAGAGGGTCGTTGAGGCCACTTGGAGATTTGTCTCAAAGGTGTTTTTTCAGGACTTCCTTTGTTTTCCTTTGAAGACGTTTCGCTTTCATCTAAGAAGCTTCCTCAGTTCTTGACTGGATGGTGGGGACTGGAAGGATTTATACTCCTTGCAGACAACTGGTCATTTGCCTTTTAGAGAGCCGTTGAGGCCACCTGGAGTTTTGTCTGTGTCCTCAGGATCATCTGAGTGGTGCACATCACATCCTCCAGCCTACCACACAGTCCTTTCAGCAGTTCCACGCCAATTTGCACTGCTCAGGTGAGCCTGAGGACACAGGTAAAGCTCCAAGTGGCCTCAATGGCTCTCTAAAAGGGTGCAAATGACCAGCTGTCTGCAAGGAGTATAAATCCTTCCATTCCCCACCTTCCAGTCACAGCTGAAGAAGCTCCTGGGATGAGAAGCAAAACGTCTTCAGAAGAAAAACCAGAAAGTCCAGTTGCCTCCTGAAAAAGGGGCAACTGAGGGTCTCAACGACCCTCTAAAAGGGTGCAAATGACCAGCTGTCTGCAAAGGAGTATAAATCCTTCCCTTTCCCCGCCATCCCGTCAGAACTGAAGAAGCTCCTGGGATGAGAAGCGAAACGTCTTCAGAAGAAGAAAAAAACACATGGAAGTCCTGAAAAAAAAGCCCCTTTGCTATCACCCGCTTATATTAGCAAAAATGGCTGCCGTTCTTTCCAATCCAAAGCCTGCAATCCTCCATCTCGCCTTTTCTCCTCCTCCAGAAGCAGGAACAGAAGAATTTGGGGAGAAGGTGGAGCTCTGGGTCCCGCAGCGAAGCAACGCCGTCCTTGGTGTACAAAGTCCAAGTCGCCACCGGAAAGCTCTGGGGTTCGGCCACCTTCGACTCCGTCTCCATCACCCTGGTGGGCTTAAAGGGGGAAAGCCCCAAGCAGCTGCTGGATAAGACCGGGAAGGACTTCATCCACGGGGCGGTGAGATTGGCACCCTGGGCTCAGGTGGGGCGGTGGGTGTGGCGGGGGGGGAGAGGCCATCTTTAGGCTTTGCAACCTTGCCAAATTCTATTCTATTCTATTCTATTCTATTCTATTCTATTCTATTCTATTCTATTCTATTTCTTATGCTATTCTATTTTATTCTATTCTGTATTTTATTATTCTATTCTATTCTATTACTTATTCTATTCTATTTCTTATTCTATTCTATTCTATTCTGTATTCTATTCTATTCTATTTCTTATTCTATTTCTTATTCTATTCTATTCTGTTCTGTATTCTATTCTATTTCTTATTCTATTCTATTCTATTCTATTCTTTCTTATTCTATTCTATTCTATTCTATTTCTTATTCTATTCTATTTCTTATTCTGTTCTATTCTGTTCTATTCTATTCTATTCTATTCTATTCTATTCTATTCTATTCTATTCTGCAACAGATCCTCTTCTTCCCTTAGGTGGACAACTACGAGATCCTGAGCGACCGTGACCTGGGTCCCCTGCTTTTAATCCGTCTCCACAAGGAACCGTATCAATTTTTCCCCGAGGATCCCTGGTTCTGCGACTTCGTCCAGCTGACCACGCCGGATGGCCAGATTTTCCATTTTCCTTGCTACCAATGGCTCGAGGGCTACCGGACCCTGGAGCTCAGAGAGGGGACAGGTGAGATCATCCAATCTATCCCCGTCTTGGGAAAGAAAATAATAATAAATTATTATTAATTTATTAAAACAACAATAATAAAGTTGGAACGGACCTTGGAGGTCATCTAGTCCAACCCCCTGCTGAGGCAGGAAACCCTATACCATTTCAGACAAATAATAACAATAATAACAACAACAACAACAACAACAA
>NW_015389151.1:114641-117219 GCF_001527695.2 Protobothrops mucrosquamatus | reverse complement strand
AGGAGGAGGAGGAGGAGGAGGAGGAGGAGGAGGAAGAAGAAGAAGAAGAAGAAGAAGAAGAAGAAGAAGAAGAAGAAGAAGAAGAAGAAGAAGAAGAAGAAGAAGAAGAAGAAGAAGAAGAAGAAGAAGAAGAAGAAGAAGAAGAAGAAGAAGAAGAAGAAGAAGAAGAAGAAGAAGAAGAAGAAGAAGAAGAAGAAGATGATGATGATGATGATGATTGTGGGGTCCTTGGTGCTCTCTGAGTTTGGTGGTTTTCTTGCAGACTTTTCATGACCCAACTTGGGAACATCATCAGTGCTAGAAGGAAGTGGGGTTTATCGAGAGAGAGAGAGAGAGAGAGGAGGAGGAGGAGGAGGAGGAGAGGAGGAGGAGGAGGTGGTGGTGGAGGAGGAGGAGAGAACTGAGGGGTCCCTGGTGCTATTCTGAGCTGGGTGGTTTTCTTGCAGACATTTCATGACCCAATAAGGGAACCTCATCAGTGCTAGAAGGAAGTAGGGTTTGTGGAGAGGTGGAGGAGGATGAAGAGAAGAAGGGGAGGAGGAGGAGGAGGACTGTGGGGTCCTTGGCGCTCTCTGAGCTTGGCTGATTTCTTGCAGATGTTTCATGACCCAACTTGGGAACATCATCAGTGCTAGAAGGGAGGAGGAGGAGGAGGAGGAGGAGGAGGAGGAGGAGAATTGCTGTGGACACCTTGGTGCCCTCTGAGCTTGATTGTTTTCCTTGCAGACATTTCATCACCCAACTAGGGAACATGATCAGTGCTAGAAGGGAGGGTGAGGTTTGCTCTCTGTGTATATACCTGTGGCTCACGTAGGCCTAAAGAAAGACTCACCCAGACCTCTCCCACCAAGCCGACAGGGGAAGCCTCTGCATTTACCCTTCCTTCCTTCTTTGTGAAGAAAAAAACGGTTCACCCTGATCTGGCGACATGACGGGCGACCCGGA
The DNA here is from genome assembly GCF_001527695.2 of Protobothrops mucrosquamatus. Lineage (NCBI taxonomy): Eukaryota > Metazoa > Chordata > Lepidosauria > Squamata > Viperidae > Protobothrops > Protobothrops mucrosquamatus. Next base: position 116,274 of record NW_015389151.1, on the reverse strand, counting down.
TTCACTCCGTCTCCCTTTCTCGTTTGATCCTCAGGCGTCTGGAGATCCGGCTAAAAGGCTTAATGAGCTACCACGAATCCTGGAAAAGACTTGAGCACATCCGCAAGATTTTCTGGTTCAACAAGACTTTGGTTTCAGGTTGGTATCCGAGGAGGGCAACGAAGGAAAAATACGGGATGACCACGGATACGGGGAGTGGCTAAAATGCGTGGCGGAAACACGGGGGCCATGTACAGAACACGGAGCTCCAGAATTGAGGGGCTTCAAAGATGGGTGGGCTTCCACTCCCAGAATTCCCCAGCCAGACTGCTTTAAGATGGGTGGACTTCAACTCCCAGAATTCCCCAGCCAGCCATGCTTTAAGGGGTGGACTTCAACTCCCAGAATTCCCCAGCCAGATTGCTTTAAGATGGGTGGACTTCAACTCCCAGAATCCCTCAGCCAGCCTGCTTTAAGACTGGTGGACTTCAACTCCCAGAATTCCCCAGCCACTGTGGAAAACATTAAACTATTGAGTATCGAACTTCAGTTGACTCAAACTTATGCCCAAGAATCTAAATCAATTAAAGTTCAATGCTCAATTGGAGCCCAATGAGGGTCAACAGAATTCAGGAGCTGGAGGTGAACCATTTGCGGCAACTAACAATTCTAAACTCATGACGCCCTTAATTCCACCTCCAGCTCGGCCTGCTCTTTTCCTATGTGACACGGACAAAATCCCAGAATTCATCCAAGATAAAATGGACGTGCAGAGCCCGGTCCTAGTGTTGGAATAGTAAGGTGGCCATCTTGGACGTGGTGAAAGGACAGACAGTTGTAACACTGCAACTTTGACTTACTAATAGAATAACAGCGTTGTAAGGGACCTTGTCCAACTTGTCGGTCCTCCCTTCTTCACGGTCCATCATCTGACCTTCAAGATTTTCGGGGCGCACTTTGTGATCCGTCAGGAAGTCACCCCCTTTTTGCTTTCGATCCTCTCTTGACTCTCCAGAGTACGTGGCTGATCACTGGGAAGAAGATACCTTTTTTGGCTACCAGTATCTGAACGGGGTCAACCCTGTGGTGATTGAGAAGTGCACCGAGATCCCGGCCAACTTCCCGGTGACCCAGGAGATGGTCGCCGAGTCCCTTGGAAAATCCACCACCCTCTCGGAAGAATTGCAGGTGACCGGGTGTGGGTTTCTAGCTTTCTCTCGTGAATTGTAGTTGCATTTCCCCAAGAACCTAACTAGGGTTGGGTTGACCTAGGGACTTTCTCGGTGGAGGAACTGGGGAATCTCCAAGGAGAATCAGTAGGGGGAAGTTGGTGGTTGCGACTCCACCCATGAAGCTACCATCTTGGCCTTCTGAATTTTCTGAAGCATCTTGACCTTCTGAAGCATCTTTCTGAAGCCACCCTCTTGACCTTTTGAACTTCCTGAAGACACTGTCTTGACCTTCTGATCTTTCTGAAGCCCCCATCTTGACCTTCTGATCTTTCTGAAGCCATCCTCTTGACTTCTAATCTTTCTGAAGCCCCCATCGTGACCTTCCGATCTTTCTGAAGCCATCCTAATCTTTCTGAAGCCCCCATCTTGACCTTCTGATCTTTCTGAAGCCATCCTCTTGACTTCTAATCTTTCTGAAGCCC
>NW_015389151.1:110223-113649 GCF_001527695.2 Protobothrops mucrosquamatus | reverse complement strand
CCCCCATCTTGACCTTCTGATCTTTCTGAAGCCATCCTCTTGACTTCTAATCTTTATGAAGCCCCCATCTTGACCTTCTGATCTCTCTGAAGCCACCCTCTTGACTTTCTGATCTTTCTGAAGCATCTTGACCTTCTGATCCTGTCCCCATGGACACACATAAACATCTCCTTGTTGCGGGCTGCATTTTGACTGTGAAGGTTAGCTGTTTCCCAAACGATAGCAAGGACCTCCCTAACTTCTTTCTTTCTTCTGTGTAAAGAAGGGGAACATCTTCCTAGTGGACTACAAGATCCTTCAAGGCATTCCGACCAACCTCATCAATGGGGAACAGCAGTATCTGGCCACCCCTTTGTGCCTCTTCCACCAGAGGTCATCTGGGGATCTCGTACCCATCGCCATCCAGGTAAACCAACTTTGATTGACCCAACTTGAGAAAGAGTTGGGTCCACTGAACCTTGACCCAGCTACTTGCTCATTCATTTCTTCTTCTACGTTTATCATTCTTTCTTTTCTCCCTTCTCTCAGCTCAGCCAAGTCCCCAGTCCTGAAAACCCCATCTTCCTTCCCAGTGACCCACGCTGGGATTGGACCTTGGCTAAGATGTGGGTCCGCAATGCCGATTTCCACATCCACCAGAACATCTCCCACCTGTTGAAGACCCACCTGATGGCCGAGATCTTCACCATGGCAACTCTAAGGCACCTCCCCATGTGCCACCCAGTTTTCAAGGTATGGACCCATTGCTGTCTCACGTGGGTTTTGATGCAGGTCAACAGGAACATGGTCATTGGATTCCTCTAGTTTCCCCATAATGCAATGTTTTTTTGGGGGGGCAGTCCACGAAACGAATACAGCTAAGCTTAATGCGCAAATTGATATAGAATAGAGCTGGAAGGGGCCTTGGAGATTTTCTAGTCCACATGAAATAATGAGGGACACCCCATTCAAATAGCGGACCCAAATAATAATAATAAAACCATAGCAAAAAGAAGCAAAGTTAGGGCCAATAATGATGGGTGCTTTGGGTCCAATCCCCAAATAGCTGGAGCATTACTGGAACACCGTCAGCGTTGACAATATCCCTATCGGTCAATTGCAATAGGCAGCTTTGTTTGAATGGCATTGGCAACATCCCTATCGGTCAATTGCAAAAGGCAGCTTTGCTTGAATGGGGTTGATAAAATCCCTATCGGTCAATTGCAATAGGCAGCTTTGCTTGAATGACATTGACAATATCCCCATTGGTCAATTGCAAATGGCAGCTTGACTCAGAAGGGCTGACGTCCCATGACAAGACCTTGGTCACCATATCACAAAAAACATGTTGAGAGTTTGGAAAAAATTCAGAGAAGAGCAACTAAGATGATTGAAGGCCTGGAGACCAAAATGTACAAAGAACGGCTATGGGACTTGGGTTTGGCTAGTCTAAAGAAAAGAAGAAACAGGGGAGACATGATAGCAGTATTCCAGTATTTGGGGGGCTGCCCCAAAGAAGAGGGGGGTCAGGTTGTTCACCAAAGCACCAGAGGGAAGGACGAGAAACAATGATTGGAAACTGATCAAAGAGAGAAGCAATCTGGAATTAAGGAGAAACTTCCTGACAGTGAGGACAATCAACCAGTGGAACAGCTTGCCACTAGAAATCATGGGTGTTCCATCACTGGAGATTTTCAAGAACAGGCTAGACATTCACCTGTTTGAGATGGTGTAGGTTGTCCTGCATGAGCAAGAGAGTGGACTAGAAGACCTTCAAGGTCCCTTCCAGTTTCTTTTCTACTCTACTCTACTCTACTCTACTGTACTCTACTCTACTCTACTCTACTCTACTCTACTCTACTCTACTCTACTCTACTCTACTCTACTCTACTCTACTCTACTCTATATTCTGTATTTTATTTTATTCTAACCACTATTATTCTATTCTGTTATCTTCTGTTCTGCTCTATTGTTCTATGTCCTTTCTTGACAGTGAGAACAGTAAAAGAGATTGGACAACCATTTGTCTGAAATGGGTTAGGGTCTCCTGCTTGAGCTGGGGGCTGGACTAGAAGACCTTCAAGGACCCCTTCCAACTCTGTTCTTCTGTCCTGGAGAGTTTGTCCCACCAAGCAAGTTCCCCATTTTGTTCCTCAGGAATTGAACACCTTCAGATCTTGTCCCTGTCCCCATCTCCATCTTACTTCTTGAAGGTGCAAATCCAGGTTTTTCTGCTCACCTGGCAGGTTCAGGTACCTCCGCCTGCTTTCTGCATTTTGGTCTGTTGGTCCCACCAAAGGTAATAATAATAATAATAAAGTTGGAAGGGACCTTGGAGGTCATCTAGTCCAACCCCCTGCTCAGGCAGGAAACCCTACACCATTTCGGACAAATGGCTGTCCAGTCTCTTCTTAAAAACTTCCAGTGTTGGAGCATTCACCACTTCTGGAGGCAGGTTGTTCCACTGATTAATTGTCCTCACTGTCAGGAAGTTTCTCCTTAGTTCTAGGTTGCTTCTCTCCTTGATTAGTTTCCATCCCCTGCTTCTCGTCCTGCCTTCGGGCGCTTTGGAGAATAGCTTGACTCCCTCTTCTTTGGGGCAACCCCTGAGATACTGGAAGACCGCTATCCTGTCCCCCCTCGTCCTTCTCTTCCTTAAACGAGACATCCACAATTCCAGCAGCTGTTCCTTATATGCTTTAGCCTCCAGTCCCCTGATCATCTTTGTTGCTCTTCTCTGTACTCTTTCTAGAGTCTCAGCATCTTTTTTACATCGTGGTGACCAAAACTGGATGCAGTATTCCAAGTGTGGCCTTACCAAGGCCTTGTAAAGTGGTATTAACACTTCACGTGATCTTGATTCTATCCCTCTGTTAATGCAGCCCAGCACTGTGTTGGCCTTTTTTGGCAGCTGCAGTACATGGCTGACTCCTATTTAAGGGATTGTCCACTAGGACTCCGAGGTCCCTCTCACAGTTACTACTATTGAGCAAGGTGCCACCTATGCTGTACCTGTGCATTTGGTTTTTCTTGCCTCAGATACCTTGCATCGCCCTCTCGGATGACCTCCTTGGTCTCCGCCAACCTCCTCCGACGCAAAGGCTGAGGTCCTTAATCGCTTTTTCCCCTTGTCCTCCGCAGCTCCTGATTCCTCACCAAAGATACACACTTCAGATCAACATATTAGCCAGGATCCGGCTCATCAGGAAAGGTGGCATGATGGATCAGGTAAGGGGGGACCTTCTGGGTCAGTTTTCTCTACCTGATCTGTTTTTACCCCTGCCCCTCGCCGTTCTTCCCCTTTACGGATTCCGCAAGCGGCCGACACCTGGAGTAAATTTTGCGTTCCGTAAAACGTTTATTCGAATACAGCGTTTGTTCGCAAAGAAAGGACTTAAAAGGCATTTTGGCAACAATATAAATCAGAATTAAGGCCCCTGTCGAGCC
>NW_015389151.1:106136-110105 GCF_001527695.2 Protobothrops mucrosquamatus | reverse complement strand
TCAGTTTTCTCTACCTGATCTGTTTTTACCCCTGCCCCTCGCCGTTCTTCCCCTTTACGGATTCCGCAAGCGGCCGACACCTGGAGTAAATTTTGCGTTCCGTAAAACGTTTATTCGAATACAGCGTTTGTTCGCAAAGAAAGGACTTAAAAGGCATTTTGGCAACAATATAAATCAGAATTAAGGCCCCTGTCGAGCCAAAGTAAGCCTCAAATAAAGCGCAGGTAGTCCACCACTTACAGCCATTCGTTTAATCAATCAATCAATCAATCAATCAATCAAAATAGAGCTGGAAGGGACCTTGGAGGTCATCTAGTCCAACCCCCAGCTCAAGCAGGAGACCCTAGACCATTTCAGACAAGTGGCTGTCCAGTCTCTTCTTAAAAACCTCCAGTGATGGAGCATTCACAACTTCTGGTGGCAAGAAGTTCCACTGGTTAATTGTCTTCATTGTTAGGAAGTTTCCCTTTAATTCCTTAATTTAACAACAATTCAAAGTTACAACAGCACTGGTAAAAAACCCCAGAGCCACTCAATGAGATAGATAGATAGATAGATAGATAGATAGATAGATAGATAGAGAGAGAGAGAGAGAGAGAGAGAGAGAGAGAGAGAGAGAGAGAGAGAGAGAGAGAGAGAGAGAGAGAGAGAGAGAGAGAGAGAGAGAGAGAGAGAGAGATGACAGATATATAGATATTGACGATAATAAGATAGAGATAGAGATAGAGATAGAGATAGAGATAGATAGATAGATAGATAGATAGATAGATAGATAGATAGATGATAGATAGATAGATAGATAGATAGATGTATATAGAGATATAGAGATATATAGATGATAATAGATAGAGAGATAGAGAGAGAGATAGCGATAGATAGATAGATAGATAGATAGATAGATAGATAGATAGATAGATAGAGATAGATGATAGATATAGAGATATATAGATAATAGATAGATAGAGATAGATGATATATATATATAGAGAGAGAGAGATAGTTGATAATGGATAGAGATAGATAGATAGATAGATTGATAGATAGATAGATAGATAGATAGATAGATAGATAGATAGATAGATAGATAGATAGATAGAGAAAGAGATGATAGATATACAGAGATAGATGATAATAGATAGATTGATATAGATGGATGGATGGATGGACGGACGGACGGACAGACAGACAGACAGCTATAGAGAGACAGAGAGAGATATAGATAGATGATAGATAGAGAGATGGAGTATAGATATAGATAGATGATAAATAGATCTGACAGACAGACAGGCAAATAGATCAGGCCGGCAGGTAGATAGGTAGACATAATGACTTACTACTGGTCCCTACACTTAACCACCGTCAAGCATCCCCAGCGATCCTGTGATCCAAGTTCAAGGGCTTGGCAACCGACACGCCAGTATTTATGACGGTAGCAGCGTCCTACAGTCAGGTGCTCCCCTTTGGCAACCTTTTGACAAGCAAAGTCAAAGGGGGGGGGGACTCCAGGTTTGCTTAACAACCGTGTGACTCGCTTAACAACTATAGCATAAAACCCGCTTAGCCGCCATCTTGCTTAGAACAGCAGAGATCTGGGGCTAAAGTTTTGGTCCTGACTCCCGCCTTCTCCGTCTTGCAGGCCACCTCGGCCGGATTCGAAGGCATCGGCACCTTGGTGAGCAGAGGAGTGGAGCAGCTGACTTACTCTTCCCTCTGCCTGCCGGAGGACATCAAGGCCCGTGGAGTGGAGTCTGTCGCCAACTATTATTACCGAGATGACGCCAGCAGGCTCTGGGCTGCCATAGAGAGGTGGGGCCTGGCCTTGGGTTTGGACGCTCTCTGAAGTCTCAGATAGAAATAGAAATAGAGTAGAGTAGAGTAGAATAGAGTAGAGTAGAATAGAAAATAGAATAAAACAGAATAGAAAATAGAAAATAGAAAATAGAAAATAGAAAATAGAAAATAGAAAATAGAAAATAGAAAATAGAAAATAGAATAGGAACAGGAATAGAATAGAACAGAACAGAATTAGAATGAATAGAATAGAATAGAATATAGAATAGAATAATAAAAAACAGAATAGAATAGAGTAGAATAGAATAGAATAGAAAATAGAATAAAACAGAATAGAATAGAGTAGAGTAGAATAGAATAGAATAGAAAATAGAATAAAACAGAATAGAATATAGAATAGAATATAGAATATAGAATAGAATAATAAAATACAGAATAGAATAGAGTAGAATAGAATAGAATAGAAAATAGAATAAAACAGAATAAAACAGAATAGAATAGAAAATAGAATAAAACAGAATAAAACAGAACAGAATAGAATAGAATAGAATAGAAAACAGAATAAAACAGAATAGAATAGAATAGAAAATAGAATAAAACAGAATAGAATAGAATAGAATAGAAAATAGAATAAAACAGAATAAAACAGAATAGAATAAAATAGAAAATAGAATAAAACAGAATAAAACAGAATAGAATAGAATAGAAAATAGAATAAAACAATAAAACAGAATAGAATAGAGTAGAAAATAGAATAAAACAGAATAAAACAGAATAGAATAGAATAGAACAGAATAGAATAGAATAGAAATAAAGAATAGAACAGAATAGAATAGAATACAATAGAATAGAATAGAATAGAATATAGAATAGAATAATAAAAAATAGAATAGAATAGAGTACAATAGAATAGAATAGAAAATAGAATAAAACAGAATAAAACAGAATAGAATAGAAAATAGAATAAAACAGAACAGAATAGAATAGAATAGAATAGAAAACAGAATAAAACAGAATAGAATAGAATAGAAAATAGAATAAAACAGAATAGAATAGAATAGAATAGAAAATAGAACAGAATAAAACAGAATAGAATAAAATAGAAAATAGAATAAAACAGAATAAAACAGAATAGAATAGAATAGAATAGAAAATAGAATAAAACAGAATAAAACAGAATAGAATAGAATAGAATAGAAAATAGAATAAAACAGAATAAAACAGAATAGAATAGAACAGAACAGAATAGAATAGAAATAAAGAATATAATAGAATAGAATAGAATAGAATAGAATAGAATACTGGATCACTGCTATCCTGTCTCCCCTATTTCTTCTTTTCTTTAGACTAGCCAGACCCAAGTTCTGCAGCCGTTCTTCGTATGTTTTCGTCTCCAGGCCTTTAATTCTCTTAGTTGCTCTTCTCTGAATTTTTTCCAAACTCTCAACCTCTTTTTTGTGATGTGGTGACCAAACTTGGCTGCAGTATCCCAGGTGTGGCCTCACCAGGGTTTTACAAAGCGGTGCTAATACCTCGCGTGACCTTGATTCTCTGCCTCTGTTTATACAACCCAGGATTGTGTTGGCTTGTTTGGCTGCTGCCACACACGGCTGGCTCATAGACTTGACTCTCTTCTCACCCTTCAATTAGGTTAGCGGGCAGTTCCGGGAGCTGAAAACCCAACATAACTGAGGGACTATCCAAGTTGGTGGAAAGCTGTCTTAGAAGACCCCCCCCCCCAACTCGTCTCCTTGTCTTCCAGCTTCGTGGCGGGCTTCGTCCGATATTACTACTGGAACGACGACCGGATCCGCGGTGACTCCGAGCTGCAGGCCTGGATTCGGGAGATCTTCAAGGAAGCGTTCCAGAGCCAAGAGGCGTCAGGGGCTCCCTCATCCCTGACCACCGCGGAGGAGCTGACCAAATTCCTGACCATGGTCATTTTTACCTGTTCAGTTCAACATGCTGCAGTCAACAGCGGGCAGGTGAGAACCAGCCTACCCGAGATAATAAAATCGCAGAGTCACAGAGCTGGAAGGGACCGTGGAGGTCTTCTAGTCCAACCCCCTGCTCAGGCAGGGAACCCTATACCATTTCAGACAAATGGCTGTCCAGTCTCTTCTTAAAGAGGAGGAGGAGGAGGAGGAGGAGGAGGAGGAGGAGGAGGAGGAACAACAG
>NW_015389151.1:99421-103606 GCF_001527695.2 Protobothrops mucrosquamatus | reverse complement strand
GGAAGGAAGGAAGGAAGGAAAATAGACTAAAGGAAAATAGACAAGAAAGGTGATGGGAATGAGAAGAAGGAAAGAGGGAGGAAAAGGAAAGAAGGAAGGAAGGAGGATGGAAAGAAAGAGAAAGAGACCCTTTTTAAGAGTCTCTCATCTGGAATCCCTTTTTTACTCATCCGTAGATCAAGAGACATTAATCTAGTTTTCGGCTAGGAAATGCGTGTGTTGTGCTGCTGACGCGTTTCTCCGCTTCCCTCCCTTCCAGAGAACTCTGGGCTTCTACCCAGACCGCCATTTTGTGGAAGAGGAGCCCAAGAGGCTCATGGAGGCTTTTCAGACACGCCTGGCGGACATTTCCGAGCAGATCAACCAGCGGAACCAGGCGCTGGCTCTCCCCTACGATTACCTCAACCCCACCTGCGTGGAGAACAGTGTCTCCATCTAGCCTCACCTGATTGGCCCATCCAGCAGGATCCTTTCGGGAATGACAGAGTTGGAAGAGACCTTGGAGGTCCTCTAGTCCAACCCCCGGCTCCAGCAGGACTCCCTATGCTGTAGCTGTCCAGTCTCTTCTTGACCTCCAGGGATGGAGCACCCACAACTTCTGGTGGCAAGCCGTTCCACTGGTTAATTGTCCTCACTGTCAGGAAGTTTCTCCTTAGTTCCAGGTTGCTTCTCTCCTTGATGAGATTCCCTCCGTTGTTTCTTGTCCTGCCTTCAGGTGCTTTGGAGAATAAGTTGACCTCTTTTTTGTGGCAACCCCTCAAATGTTGAAAGACTGTTATCATGTCACCCCTGGTCCTACTCTTAGGAGTTGGGGACTTCAACTCCCAGAATTCCTCAGTCACTTTAAGACTTGGGGACTTCAACTCCCAGAATTCCTCAGTCACTTTAAGACTTGGGGACTTCCAACTCCCAGAATTCCTCAGTCACTTTAAGACTTGGGGACTTCAACTCCCAGAATTCAACTCCCACGCTTTATAACCTTTGCAGCATTCTCCTTGGTCACCTGATCCAACTTCAGCTCTGCTTGGCCACCGACTCATACTTACGACCGTCGCTGTGTCCCAAGATCCCAGTTTTGACGTGCAAAGTCAGCGGGGAAGCCCGTTTCACACAACAACCAGGTTACTAACTTATCAACTGCAGTGATTCTCTTAACAAACCGGATCGTAGAAAGGTCGTAAAACGGGTGAGCCAAATTCACTCAACAAAGATCTCACTTAACAACAGGAATTTGGGACTCGTAAGTCGAGGACTCGAACCTAAGCTGGCCAAGGATGATGGGACTTGGCGACAAGCAGGAGAACATCTACTTGTGCTTTTAGTCCGGCTTCAGAGTCCGAGTCACGTCAAGACGAAGAATCGACTCTTCCTGGTTCCAGCCTCACGCTTCAAAGACAAAACATTTGTGTGTATTGTTGTTTGTGGACGACACACTGACATTGTGTTGGCCAGATTCTCAGTCAGCCACCCGGCCTGGAAGTGTAATTTTTTTTAAGCTCGTCCAATTACTTAAAGCCGTGTGGCGTTGCGTTAACGGCCCGCAACTTTTGACAATTGGGTGCCTGTTTTGCACAACGTTTTCGAAATGAAGCACCTACGTCGCAACTTGAATGTGGGATTTCACCGTTGCGAGAAAAGAATTACACCGTTTTTTTGTAATTAAGGGCAGCTTAAAAATGGTCTCTTTTTCTTTCCATCCTCCTTCCTTCCTTCCTTCCTTCCTTCCTTCATTCATTCATTCATTCATTCATTCATTCATTCCTTTTTCCTTTCCTTCTTTCTCTTATTTTTTCTTTCTTTCCTTTCTTTTCCTTCCTTCCTTCCTTCCTTCCTTCCTTCCTTCCTTTCCTTCCTTCCTTCCTTCCTTCTTTCTTTCTTTCTTTCTTTCTTTCTTTTTCTTTTTGACTTCCTCTATATATATATTTGAAATAAAAGTGTGTCTTAGATCTAAAACTGTATGCTTTCTTTCTTCGGTGTGCCGGTTAAAACTCAACCAGGACTGAATTGGGCGTTCAGAAATTCTTTAAAAAAAATATATGAATTATTGTCAGTAGGAGGCAAAACCAACTGGGTAAGTATTGGCAGCTAAGTAGAGCCAGAACTGGTTAGGGATTGGATGGGATCCACACAGGAAATCTCCAGGAGGATGAAAGGGTGTCCCGGAGGGAGACTGTGATCGACCTCGGGAGAAAAACACGGATGCATCCATGAAACCACTCAAAAAAATATTAATTACAAGCCATCTGCACCCTGTATTTTGGGTTTGAAGGAGAGGGCGAATATGTATTTTATTTTTAATTTAAAAGCTGCAAACTATCCATCACAGGATGAAAATCCTCCCCAGGGGGGGGGGGAGGAGGGAATAAAAAGGAAGGTTGACAATTAAAAAAATTTATTTAGGTCAAAGTCTGGAAAAGATTTTGCAAAAGCACCTGGAGGGCGCTTGGCTTTACCCTCTGCGGTGTTTAGGTGGCGCCATTGCTGCGCATCCCTCTGCGGTTTCTGCTAGGAATTTCTCTTTTGGGGGGGGGTACAAATCCATAGGGATGAGGGGGGGAGTGTTGAGATTGGATCAGTCCAAGAGGCCAGATTGATGGGGGGGGGGGACCCAGGCAGGGCTTCTGGGAGAAAACTCACTCTCAAAACTCTGGAAATTTCAGAGACTTTGGAAAAAGTGCAGAGAAGACAGGGGTCTTCAAACTTGGCCCTTGTATGACTGGTGGACTTCAACTCCCAGAATTCCTCAGCCAGTATGCCTGGCTGAGGAATTCTGGGAGTTGAAGTCCACCAGTCATAAAAGTGTCATAGTTCCCTCACGCTGGCTGAGGAATTCTGGGAGTTGAAGTCCACCAGTCATAAAAGTGTCATAGTTCCCTCACGCTGGCTGAGGAATTCTGGGAATTGAAGTCCACAAGTCATCAAAGGGTCATAGTTCCCTCACGCTGGCTGAGGAATTCTGGGAATTGAAGTCCACCAGTCATAAAAGTGTCATAGTTCCTTCATGCTGGCTGAGGAATTCTGGGAATTGAGGTCCACAAGTCATCAAAGGGCCAAGTTTGAAGACCCCTGAACTAAGATGATTAAAGGCCTGGAGATTAAAATATAGGAAGAAGCACGGTTGAAGGACTAGGGGGCAGGACATGATATTTGTCTGAAATGGTATAGTTTCCTGCCTGAGCAGGGGGTTGGACTAGATGACCTCCAAGGTCAAGGTTGCCTACCCCTGGTATAGATAAACAAACGGACAAATACTAACCGATGTGGTTTTGTAACTCAAGAGCGCATGGGTTTTCCTTTTGAAACCAAACCAGCCAATTCAGAACTTGGCCACTTCAAAACCAGGGACCGGCCCCATTTCCTGCCCAAGGCCTGGGCGACGTGGCTAATTTGTGTACGGCAGGTGTGTGGCACACCTGGGAGGAGCTGGTCTACATGTCCCAGCCCGTGCGAGGCACTGGCTCGCCAGAATCCTTCCTTCCCTGGCTGCGTTCTGAGTTCTCTCTCTATCTCTCTCCCGGCTCCCCAAATGGCGATGTACAAAGTCTCCGTGGCCACCGGCGACATGATCCTAGCCGGCACCTACAGCAGCATCTCCATCACCCTGGTGGGCGAGCGGGCCGAAAGCGCCAAGCACCGCCTGGACAAGCTGGGCAGGGATTTCGTCCCGGGAGCTGTGAGTCGTGGGACCCCGGCGAGGAGCGGGATTCGGAAGGGGTTCTGCCAGGGGCAAGGGGTGGGGGCCTTGGTGCTCTGGGAGCTGGGGAGGGGGGGGGTGGTTTCCTGGCAAGACGTTTCGTGACCAGACTAGGGGACGTCATCAGGGGTAGAAGGGAGAGGGGTTTGCAGAGAAGAGGAGGAGGAGGACTGTCGGGTCCTTGGTGCTCTCGGAGCTGGGGGGATTTCTTACAGACGTTTCGTGACCCAACTAGGAAACATCAGTGCTAGAAGGGAGTGGGGTTTATGGAGAGGAGGAGGAGGAGGAGGAGGAGGAGGAGGAGGAGGAGGACGACGACGACGACGACGACGACGACGACTGTGGGGTCCTTGGTGCTCTCTGAGCTGGGGGGTTTTCCTTGCAGACGTTTCATGACCCAACTAGGGAACGTCATCAGAGCTGGCAGGGAGAGGGGTTTGCAGAGAGGAGGAGGAGGAGGAGGAGGAGGAGGAGGAGGAGGAGGAGGAGGA
>NW_015389151.1:38125-98523 GCF_001527695.2 Protobothrops mucrosquamatus | reverse complement strand
TGTGTGTGTGTGTGTGTGTGTGTGTTTGTGTGCCTTGTAATTTCCTGGTGCTTATTAAAAGGTGCCAAATCTTCACGGAGGTGGAGGCAGATTGGCGGCGGACAAAGGCTTCTACTTTTTTAACAGGGGGAGGGAACTTTGCACGTCGTCCCGGTCTCCTCTCTCACGCGCAGGGGTGTTTAGGATTACGCTAAGTGGATCGGGCCACTTAAACCAACCCTCTTAATTGTTTTGTACAAGACTGAGGGAACCGGTTTGGTGTAGTGCTGAAGGCGCCCGGCTAGAAAGTGGGAGATTGGGAGTTTTACTCCCACCTTGGGCACTTGAAGCCAGCTGGGCGACTTTGTGCCAGCCACCTTCTCTCCACCCTAGAAAGGTGGCAATGACACAAGCCACTTCTGGAAAGAAAAAAAAAAACCTTGCCAAGAAAACTGCAGGGAGTTGCTTAGGGGCAGCCTCTGAGAATCAGACAGGATTGAGCAAAAAGAAGGAGAGAGAGAAGGAGAGGGAGAGAGAAAGAGAAAGAGAGAAAGAAAGAAAAAAATAGAGAAAGAAAAAAGAAAGAGGGAGAGGGAGAGAAAGAGAGAGAGAAAGAAAGAAAAAATAAAGAGAAAAAAGAGAGAGAAAGAGAGAGAGAAAGAAAAAAGGGAGAGAGAGAGAAAGAAAGAAAAAAGAAGGAGAGAGAGAGAAAGAAAGAAAGAAAGAAAAAATAAAGAGAAAAGAGAGAGAGAGAGAGAAAGAAAAAAGGGAGAGAGAGAGAAAAAGAAAAAAAGGGAGAGGGAGAGAGAAAGAGAGAGAAAGAAAGGGAGAAAGAGAGAAAAAGGGAGAGAGAGAAAGAGAGAAAGAACGAAAAAAATAAAGAGAAAAAAAGAGTGAGAGAAAGAGAGAGAGAAATAAAGAGAAAAAAAGAGAGAGAGGGAAAGAAAGAGAAAGAAAAAAGGGAGAGAGAAAGAGAGAGAAAGAAAAAAGGGAGAGGGAGAGAGAGAAAGAGAGAGAAAGAAAGAAAAAAGGGAGAGAGAAGAAAGAGAGAAAGAAAAAAGGGAGAGAGAAGAAAGAGAGAAAGAAAAAAGGGAGAGAGAAAGAAAAAAATAAAGAGAAAAAAAAGTGAGAAAGAGAGAAAGAAAAAAGGAGAGAAAGAGAGAAAGAAAAAAGAAAGGGAGAGGGAGAGACAGAGAAAGAGAGAGAAAGAAAGAAAAAAGAAAAAGAGAAAAAAAGAGAGAAAAAAGAGAGAGAGAGAAAGAGAGAGAGAAAGAAAAAAGAGGGAGAGAGAGAGAGAGAGAGAAAGAAAAGAGAGAGAGAGAGAGAAAGAAGAGAGAGAGGGAGGGGAGAGAGAGAGGCTCTGTTCCAAAATTACAAACCTTGCAGAATCTCATAACAGGGAGCAAAATCACACACAAACGCCACCTATTCATCTCCATCCAGAGCACACAAGTACTTCAATTGCCTTTATTGAGAGGAAGCCTCACCCACAACATCTGGTGGCAAGGCGTCCCACTGGTTAAATAACAGACTAACAAGAGCTGGAAGGGACCTTGGAGGTCTTCTAGCCCAACCCCCTGCCCAAGCGGGAGACCCTCGACCGCATCAGACCAACGGCTGTGCAATCTCTTCTTTTTTTAAAACAAAAAAACAAAAAAAACAACCCTCCAGCCATGGAGTGCCCACGATTTCCAGTGGCGAGCTGTTCCACCGGTTAATTATCCTCGCTGTCAGTGAAGTTTCTTCCTTCATCCCAGCTTGGTCGTCTCTTTATCCCGCCTTGTCTAAAGCCGGTTTCGGGGGGGGGGGTGTTTCTCTCTCCCGTCTCCAGGTGGACGAGTACGAGGTGCCCTGTGAGAAGGACCTGGGACCCATCATCCTGATCCGCCTGCACAAGGAGCCTTACCTGTTCTTCCCCAAGGACAACTGGTTCTGCAGCTACGTCAGGGTGAAGACGCCCCGCGGGGAGACCTACCACTTCCCCTCCTATCAGTGGCTGGAGGGCTACTGTGCCCTGAATCTGCGCGAGGGGAGAGGTAGGCGCACTGCCGCCTTTACGCCCCGCCCCCTTACCTGGGAGGGAGGGGAGAAGGCAGGTGAGCCGGCCCCTTGGCCCCAGACCCAGCTGGCTGGGTCGCCCCCACAGAGCGGGTCTTCAAGTCACAGCAGCAGATGGCACGGTGCAGTAGGGGTTAATTTGCTCCAGGAGATGGGAGTTCTAGTTCCGCCTTCGCCATGAAAGCCGACTGGGTGTCTTTGGGCCAATCACCAGGAGTCGGGGACTTCTAGTCCCGCCTTAGCCAGGAAAGCTATAGGGGTGACTTTCAATCAGTCACCGGGAGACAGGGAGTTGTAGTTCTGCTTTCGCCATGACTTTGGGCCAATCTCCAGGAACCTGGGAGTTCTAGTTCCAGCCTAAGCACGGAAGCTGGTTAGGTGTCTTTGAGCCAATCACGAGGATACGGTGAGTTCTAGTTCCGCCTTAGGCATGAAAGCCAGCTGGATGACTTTGGGCCAATCTCCAGGAACCTGGGAGTTCTAGTTCCAGCTTAAGCATGAAAGCTGATTAGGTGTCTTTGAGCCAATCACCAGGAGATGGGGAGTTCTAGTCCCGCCTTAGCCATGAAAGCTATATGGGTGACTTTCAATCAATCACCAAGAGACAGGGAGTTCTAGTTCCGCCTTAGCCATGAAATCCAGCTGGATGTCTTTGGGCCAATCTCCAGGAACCTGGGAGTTCTAGTTTCACCTTAAGCACGAAAGCTGGTTAGGTGTCTTTGAGTCAATCACGAGGAGATGGCGAGTTCTAGTCCCGCCTTAGGCATGAAAGCTAGTTGGGTGACTTTGGCCCAATCACCAGGAGGCTGTGAGTTCTAGTTCTGCTTTAGTCATGAAAGCCAGCTGGATGATTTTGGGCCAGCCACCAGGGACCTGGGAGTTCTAGTTCCACCTTAAGCATGAAAGCCGGCTGGGTGACTTTGGCCCAATCACCCAGAGGCTGTGAGTTCGAGTCGCACCTTAGGCGCGAAACCCTTCTGGGCGACCTTGGGCCAGTCCCTCCCTCTCGGCCCAACCCACCTCACAGGGTTGATGTTCTGGGGGGGTGGGGAATAGGGGGTGGAAAGAGCCTTAGACGAAGGCACCCGGAGGCCCGGTATTACAATAACCAGCATCCCCAGCACCCTTGCTCTCTGGGGATTAGCTATCTCCGGGATAGCAGTGTGTGTGTGCCAGGCTTGGAAAGATTCTGGACTTAGTCTTCGCCCGTGAAATGGGTGCCTCTGAGCATGCCACGAGTCTCCAGCACTCCACAGCCACCCTGCTTCATTAGGGAAGGCTGGGGGCACATCCTGAGTTTTTTTGGGGGGCGGCTTCCCCACTCTGACCCCCCCCCAAACCGGCCTTCGGTTCTCCTTCCCTGCAGCCAGAACGATCGAAGACGATGCGGGGAGCCCTTCGCTGCTGGAGCATCGCAAGAAAGAGCTGGCCAAACGGCAGGAAAGCTACGGGTGAGCAAGGCAACCCCCCCTCCTCTCTCTCTGGAGACCCCCCAGGACCCCCAAATCTGCTCCCCTGAACCCCAGAAACCGAGGGTGTCGAAGAAGGACCCCGAAAAGTGGGGTTCTGGGGCAGAAAGGGCCACTGGCTTGAGCTGCTAGATTTCTGCAAGCGGGGAACGGTCGCCTTCCAATTCAATTTCTCCCCTGAATTAGGGAACACCCCCCTCCCCAAAGTTGCATCCCCTTCACCTGGAAGGTTGTGATCTGAAACAAGTGTGATCGGACAGAATAGAGCGTGTGTGTGTCTGTGTCTGTGTGTGTGTGCAGGTTTGTGTGTCTGTGTCCGTGTGTGTTTCTTGTGTGGGCATTGATCTGGGTGCCTGTGCCCGTGTCATCTGTGTGTCTGTGGGTCTGTGCGTTTGTGTGGGTCTGCGTGCGCAGGTTTGTGCATTTGTGGGGGGTCTGTGTGTGTGCCTGCTTGGGTCTGTGGGTCTGTGTGTTTTGAGTGTCTGCTGTGTTTGTGTGGGTCGGTGGGTGCATGGTTGTCTTGTCTGTATCTGTAGGTTGGGTGTGCGTGTTTGCGTGACTGTATCCGTGGGTCTCTGTGTGTGTGTGTGGGTCAGCGTGTGCATGTTTGTGGGTCTGTATCTGCGTGCCTGTGTGTGCATGTTTGTCTGTGACTGTGTGTAGGTGTGTTTCAGTGCTGTTTGTGTGCCTGTGTCTGTGAGTGTGAGTTTGTGTATTTCTGTGTGCGCATTTGTCTGTGTATACATCTTTGTGTGTGTGTGTGTGTGTGTGTGTGTGCCTCTGTGTGTCTGTGTGCGTCTGTCCTTGTGTGTGTAGTACAAAGGAGGCTTGAAATGGGGAACTCACATCTGTAGCTGCACATTCAAAGCTGACAAACAAGAGACTTCCAACAATAATCTTTGCACCTATTGTGCCATGTAGCAAGGAGTTCCATAGTCTTTGTGTGTGTGTGTGTGAGAGAGAGAGAGAGAAAACAATCTTTTGCATTTTCTCACAACAGCTGGAAGAAGTATGCCCCGGGCTGGCCGAGATGCGTGGACGCCCACACCATCGACGACCTGCATTCGAACTCAAAGTATTCGCTCAGCAAAACCGCCGTCTTTGCCGTGCGCACCCTCAAGTCGTGAGTAACGGAGGTTGTGGTTCAGGATCCGGGTTTCAGCTTTGGCTGAAGATAGAGTGATAGGTAGGTAGGTAGGTAGGTAGGTAGGGAGAGAGAGAGAGAGAGAGAGAGAGAGAGAGAGAGAGAGAGAGAGAGAGAGAGAGAGAGAGAGAGAGAGAGAGAGAGAGAGAGAGAGAGAGAGAGAGAGAGAGAGAGAGAGAGAGAGAGAGAGAGAGAGAGAGAGAGAGAGAGAGAGAGAGAGAGAGAGGATACATAGATTATATATAGAGAGAGCATATAGATATAGATAGATGGATAGATGATAGAAAGAGAAATAGCGAGATAGAGATAGATAGATAGATAGATAGAGAGAGAGAGAGAGAGAGAAATAGAGAAATAGATAGATGATAGATAGATAGATAGATAGATAGATAGATAGATAGATAGATAGATAGATAGATAGATAGATAGATGATAGACGATAGAGAGAATGATACATAGATATATATAGAGAGAAAAGATAGCTATAGATAGATGATAGAGATAGATAAATAAATAGATAGATAGATAGAATGATACATAGATATATATATATACTGTATATAGAGAGAAAAGATAGCTATAGATAGATGAGAGAAAGAGAGAGAGAGAGAGAGAGAGAGAGATGATACATAGATTATATATAGAGAGAGTATATAGATATAGATAGATGGATAGATGATAGAGAGAAAGAGAAATAGAGAGAGAGAGAGATGACAGATAGATAGATAGATAGATAGATAGATAGATAGATAGATAGATAGATAGATAGATAGATAGATGATAGAGAGAATGATACATAGATATATATATATAGAGAGAGAAAAGATAGCTATAGATAGATAGATAGATAGATAGATAGATAGATAGATAGATAGATAGATAGATAGATAGATAGATAGGGAGATACACTGGATGGATGATAGATGAGAGAGGGAGAGAGAGTCTGTTTAATTGATGGGCATCCTGGGGGTTCTCGCCGTCATCCATCCCCCGTTCCTGTCCTTCCTCGCAGGGAGATCGAACTGAGGCTGAAGGGCTTCTCCAACCTGGTGGAGTCGTGGGAGAGTCTGGATGACCTCCGCAAAATCTTCTGGTTTCACAAAACTCCCGTCACAGGTGGGTCTCCCCTTTGCCAAGCGGGGTCCAGAACCAGGCAGAATAGGCAGGTCAGATGGATGAGAGAGAGAGAGAGAGAGAGAGAGACAGGGGGAGAGAGAGAGGGAGAGAGAGATTAGATAGAGAGGGATGGTTGGAGAGAGAGAGATGGATGAGAGAGATGGAGAAATGGAGAGAGAGAGAGAGATTAGATAGGGATGGATGGATGGAGCGAGAGAGATGGATGAGGAGAGAGATGGAGAAAGAGCTAGATGGAGAAATGGAGAGAGAGACAGAGAGAGAGAGATTAAATAGAGGGGTGGATGGAGAGAAAGAGATGGATGAGGAGAGAGATGGAAATGGGGAGAGAGAGAAATATTAGATAAAGAGGGGTGGATGGAGAGAGGGATAAGAGAGATGGAGAAATGGAGAGATGAGAAAGATTAGATAGAGGGGTGGATGGATAGAGAGAGAGAGATGGAGAAATGGAGAGAGGGAGATTAGAAAGAGAGGGGTGGATGGAGAGAGAGATGGATGAGGAGAGATGGAGAGAGAGAGAGATGAAAGATAAATACTGTAGCTATAGATGAAAGAGGCACAATATTTATTTCAATTTATTGGATCACACCAGGAGCTTAGAAAAGAAAGAGAGGGAGAGAACTGCTTTTTCCTCTCCTATTTTTTCCGCTCCACATTCCATTTCATGCACTTCCATCATGCTTTTTACTCCCCACTTCCTGCTTTTTTTTTTTTTTGGCTTTTCCTAAGACCCCTAAGCCAATGTCGTTAATCATTGCAGCTGTTAAGCTAGTAACACTGTCATAAAGTGCATCCAGCTTCCCCCCACTGACTTTTGCCGGTTGGAAGGTCTCAAAAGCGGATCACGCAACCGTCGTTAAGCGAATCCAGCTTCCCCCGCTGACTTTGCCAGTCGGAAGGTCGTAAAAGCGGATGACGTGACTGTCATTAACCGAATCCGGCTTCCCCCTGCTGACTTTTGCCGGTCGGAAGGTCGCAAAAGCGGATCAGGCGACCCCTCCCCCCCTGGGACGCCGCGACCGTCATAAATACGAGTCGGTTGCCAAGTGTCTGAATTTTGATCCCGTGATCGTGTGGGATGCTGCGATGGTCGCCAAGCGGGAAAATCAATCGCGAGTCCCTTTTTTTCCACGGGCATTGTAACTTTGAACGGTCACTAAACAAACCGCCGTAAGTCGAGGACTAGACCCCAGTCGTGTGATGAGAGTTTTGGAGCCTGTCCTATCCTACCCTTCCCTCTCTTTCCTTCTTCAATGCCTCCATATCTAGCCTTGGCCATGTGGCTCCCCCAGCCTTCTCTAAGAAGCCTTTCTATAAATCCAGAATACGTCATGGACCACTGGATGGATGACGAGTTCTTTGGCTACCAGTTCCTCAACGGGGTCAACCCCGTCCTGCTCCGGAAGTGCACCCAGATCCCGGAAAACTTCCCGGTGACGGACGAGATGGTCATTGGTATCTTGGGGAAATCCACCCTTGAAGAAGAACTGAAGGTAACCCCTAGGAATAGGAGGACCCATCGGTTGGGTTGGAGAAGATGGACCGTTTGAGGGACTTGGACGTTCCTTGAGTCCCTGGAGAATCTTCCAAGGATCAATGGTGTAAGGCAGGGGTCTTCAAACTTGGCCACTTGAAGACGTGTGGACTTCAACTCCCAGAATTCCTCAGCCGGCTGTTGAAGTCCACACGTCTTCAAGTGACCAAGTTTGAAGACCCCTGGTGTAAGGTCTCCTGTTTGGGGGAAAGTTGGACTAGATCAGGGGTCTTCCAACTTGGCCCTTTGATGACTTGCGGACTTCAATTCCCAGAATTCCTCAGTCACTTTAAGACTGGTGGACTTCATCTCCCAGAATTCCTCAGTCACTTTAAGACTGGTGGACTTCAACTCCCAGAATTCCTCAGTGACTTTAAGACTGGTGGACTTCAACTCCCAGAATTCCTCAGTCACTTTAAGACTGGTGGGCTTCAACTCCCAGAATTCCTCAGTCACTTTAAGACTGGTGGACTTCAACTCCCAGAATTCCTCAGCCAGCGTGCCTGGCTGAGGAATTCTGGGAGTTGAAGTCCACCAGTCATCAAAGGGCCAAGTTGGAAGACCCCTGGACTAGATGACCTATAAGATCCCTTCCAACTCTTGTTATTCTAATTCTGAATTCAATAAAGGAGAATATTTGCATATATTGCAAATTGGGGGGGGGGGTTTCAACCTCCCCAAGGGGTCTCCTGGTAAAGATCTGAGTTGTAGGATGAGTAAATCGGAACTCGGATCGGATCTGAATTGGGGAGATGGGTCTTCAAAATCTTGCTTGAGCCACCAATTCATGGTAGAACCCAAAACAGGTTCTTCCGTGTTCTTCCCACCCTTTCTAACATGGGAACGACGGTGGATTGGTCTCCTCGGATGGTTGCAAACAGAAGGAGACCTGGCATCCTTCAGGTCCCAACTGGGAAATCTGGATTTTCCGGAGTTGCAGATCTAGGCTGAATTCACACCCGTTTTCCTTCATCTCTCTCTCCTACTCAGAAGGGGAACATCTTCATTGCCGACTACAAGATCCTGGAGGACATCCCGACGTGCAAGCTGAACGGGAAGCACCAGTATCTGGCAGCCCCGATTTGCCTGTTGTACCTCAACTCGGAGGAGCAGATGATGCCGATGGCTATCCAGGTAACAGGGTTGATGGTGGTTTCTCAACCTTGGGGCCCCTGGAAGGTGGGTGGAGATAGCTGGTCTTCAAGTCCTAAAAGTCCACGCTTGAGATTTCCGGTCTTCAGGTCCCAGAACTCCATGTTTAAGACAGGTGGACTTCAACTCCCAGAACTCCATGCTTAAGATAGGTGGACTTCAACTCCCAGAATTCCATCCTTAAGATAGGTGGACTTCAACTCCCAGGATTCCATGCTTAAGATAGGTGGACCTCAAATCACAGAACTCCATGTTTAAGACAGGTGGACTTCAACTCCCAGAATTCCACGCTTAAGATAGGTGGACTTCAACTCCCAGGATTCCATTCTTAAGATAGGTGGACCTCAAATCACAGAACTCCATGTTTAAGACAGGTGGACTTCAACTCCCAGGATTCCATGCTTAAGATAGGTGAACTTCAACTCCCAGGATTCCATTCTTAAGATAGGTGGACCTCAAATCACAGAACTCCATGTTTAAGACAGGTGGACTTCAACTCCCAGAATTCCACGCTTAAGATAGGTGGACTTCAACTCCCAGAACTCCATGTTTAAGATAGGTGGACTTCAACTCCCAAATTCCATTCTTGATAGGTGGACTTCAACTCCCAGAATTCCACGCTTAAGATAGGTGGACTTCAACTCCCATAATTCCATGCTTAAGACAGGTGGACTTCAACTCCCAGAATTCTATGCTTAAAATAGGTGGACTTCAACTCCCAGAACTCCATGTTTAAGATAGGTGGACTTCAACTCCCAGAATTCCATGCTTAAGACAGGTGGACTTCAACTCCCAGAATTCCGTGCTTAAGATAGGTGGACGTCAATGCCCAGAATTCCGTGCTTAAGGACTGTGGGGTCTTTGGTGCTCTCTGAGCTTGGCTGTTTCCTTGCAGACGTTTCATGACCCAACTAGGTAACAACATCAGTGATGGAAGGCAGTAGCATCTGCCCTCTGTTTCTAGACAATTGGACACCAGTTGGGTGGGGAGGAGCTGTTGAGTGAGGCTGAATGTGCTGACATCCCGTCTCTCCCCCCTCTTCCCAGCTGAGCCAGACCCACAGCCTGGAAAGCCCCATCTTCCTGCCCACCGACCGTAAGTGGGACTGGACGCTAGCCAAGATCTGGGTGCGAATGGCCAACTTCCACGTCCACGAGGTCATCACCCACCTTCTGGAAGCCCACTTCCACTGCGAGGTCTACACCATGGCGACTCTTCGGCAGCTCCCGATGTGCCACCCTATCTACAAGGTAATTGTCTGGAGAAGGAAGGTGCACGCCGGTCCCGGGTCTTGCGCACCTGTTGGGGGGTTCCCAGAGATAATCTGGAGGGGTCGACCGATTTGTCCTGAGGCCACGTTGAGAGAGTCAGCTTCTGAAGATGGGTTTGTTGCCTTCAAAGCCAACCTGGGAAGGTGACCACGGAGGCTTTGAAAAGCCAGGGACTCTGGGATCCCCCAGCTAGGGGGACCTTATCAACACCTTTGGGGTCTGCAGCGCTATTTTTTTTAACTTGGCCCCTTTAAGATGGGGAAACGTCAAATCTCAGAATTCCCCAAATTATCTTCCCTGTTGAAGTCTAATCAGTATCCCTTCCTTCCTTCCTTCTTTCCTTCCTTTCTTTTCTATTGTCCTCCCTTTCTCCCATCCTCCCTTCTCTTTCTCTCCTTCCTTCCTTTCTACCTCCCTCCCTCCCTCCTTCCTTCTTTTCTATTTTCCTCCCTCTCCCATCCTCCCTTCTTTCTCTCTCTCCTTCCTTCCTTCCTTCCTTTCTTCCTTTCTTCCTCTTCCTTCTTTTCTATTGTCCTCCCTTTCTCCCATCCTCCCTTCTCTTTCTCTCCTTTCCTTCCTCCCTCCCTCCCCTTCCTTCTTTTCTATTTTCCTCCCTTTCTCCCATCCTCCTTTCTCTCTCCTTCCTTCCTTCCTTCCTTCCTTCCTCCCTCCCTTCTTTTCTATTGTCCTCCCTTTCTCCCATCCTCCCTTCTTTCTATTTCTCCTTCCTTCCTTCCTCCCTCCCTCCCTTCTTTTCTATTGTTCTCCCATCCTCCCTTCTTTCTGTCTCTCCTTCCTTCCTCCCTCCCTCCCTCCTCCCTCCCTTCTTTTCTATTGTCCTCTTTCTCCTATCCCCCTTTCTCTTTCTCTTCTTCCTTCCTTCCTTCATTTCTTCCTCCCTCCCCTTTCTTCTTTTCTATTTTCCTCCCTTTCTCCCTTTTCTTTCCCCTTCGTTCCTCCCACCCCTTTTCTGTTGTCCTCCCTTTCTCCCTTCTCTCTTTCCCCTTCCTTCCTTCGTTCCTCCCTCCCCTCCCTTCTTTTCTCTTTCTTCCATCCTCCCTTCTTTCTGTCTCTCCTTCCTTCCTTCCTTCCTTCCTTCCTTCCTCCCTCCCTCCCTCCCTCCCTCTTTTCTTTATTGTAGCTCCTGATACCTCATACTCGTTACACCCTCCATATTAATACCCTTGCCCGAACCAGTCTCATCCAGCCTGGCGGGGTCTTCGATAAGGTAAGAAATCTTCAAAACAAAGAGATATTTTTGACAACAGAAAAGTTTTGGCCTGCTGAGTCTACATCAAGAGTTCGTCCAGAGAACACAACTTCACACGCGCACCTTCTAGAGGCTGCCAAACCAACCAAACTTGTTTTTATTGAGACTTATTTTCTCAATTTGAAATATGATTGGTTTGAGTGTCTTTAACATTCGCCACCATTTCTCTACATCAGGGGTCTTCAAACTTGGCCCTTTGATGACTTGTGGACTTCAACTCCCAGAATTCCTCAGCCAGCGTGAGGGAACTATGACCCTTTTATGACTTGCGGACCTCAACTTTACAAAACACTTCTTAGTTAGAGAGATGTAGAAATACGACTCTGCTAAAAGTAGTGGGTGATACAGAATTAGTCGAAAACCAAGACCTTCTAATCCAGGGGTCTCCAAACTGGGCAGCTTTGTGGACCTCAACTCCCAGAATTCCTCAGCCAGCCATGCTGGCTCAAGGATTCTGGGAGTTAAAGTCCACATGTCTTAAAGTTGCCAACTTTGGAGACCCCCTGTTCTAACAGATCAGAAATGTAGCCGAGGAACCAACAAACAATTTAGAAGATCTCAATGAGAGTCTAGAACAGGGGTAGGCAACCTGGGCTCTTTTATGACTCATGGACTTCAACTCCCAGAATTCCTGAGCCAGCATGGCTGGCTGAGGAATTCTGGGAGTTGAGGTCCACAAAACTGCCCAGTTTGGAGACCCTTGGATTAGAAGGTCTTGGTTTTCGACTAATTCTGTATCGCCAACTGGCTCAGGAATTCTGGGAGTTGAAGTCCACGAGTCATAAAAGAGCCAAGGTTTCCTATCTCTGGTCTAGAAGGACAAATTGGAAACCCACCAACGGTTACTGGACAGATGTTCTTCACCATCTGCTCCAAGGGACGGGTTCCCTCAATTTCTATCACTGGCACTGAAGGATCCCATCTTTACCTCCTCGTGGGAAGACGGGAGGACCCAGTAGGTTGCTCCCAGGTCAACTGGCCCCACCGATATCAGCTGATAGATCCTCTTCAGCTTCTCCTAGAAATCGGTCTACACGGCAGTTGACCTCCTCTCTCCCTTTCTCCAGGCCACAGCTACCGGTCGCGATGGCATGTTGAAACTGCTAGCCAAAGGGGTAGAACTCTCCAACTACACGTCCCTCTGCCTCCCCGATGACCTTGAAGAAAGAGGGGTCTCCGACTTGCCCAAGTTCTACTATCGGGACGATGGGATGAAGATTTGGACCGCCATCGAGAAGTGAGTGAGCTTTGGGTAGTTGTGTTTTGGTGGGCTCTCTCTTCAGGAGGACCAAACGTGGATCTGACCTCGCTGAAAAGAAGTACGGACCCCGTATGTGGCTACAACTACTTTGACCTAAATTGTTGTCACGTTGCGAAGCCCGTCTTAATCAAAGCAGTTTTAGCTCTACCAGACCTCTGTCTCACAGGGTCTTAGGGAAGAAACGGGAAAGACAGACGGGGCTGATCCAAGCGAAAGGAAATCCAACATCGTTCCCCAAGGATTTGGGGGGGGTGGAAGGTATTCATTGAGGAAGTCTGAAGTCACTTCTTCATTTTCCAGATGTGCTTCTGCAATCTCAGCCGAATGGATTCCTTGGAGCCAAAACTTCCTTCCCCTCTTTAATTAGCAAAGCTGATGATTAAGAAAACACCTGTCAAGCTTAAAAAAAATAATAATATCCAAACAGATAAAACCAGTTTAGAAGACTTTCAGATACTGGTTCCTGGAAAGGTATCTCAGATGCCTCCTTCAGAATTCTTGGCCTCGTGGTACTCTCCCCCATTCTCTGAGCAGTCTCCGCTTGTTTAGAAGACGTTCAGATACTGGTTTTGTGTTTGTGTGTGTTTGTGTTTGTGTGTGTGAGGTCAGAAATCCCGAAGGCAACTGGACTTCCTTTGTTTTTCCTTGAAGACGTCTCGCCTCTCATCCAAGAAGCTTCTTCAGTTCTTCAGCGCAAAGGGGATCGGTTCTTCGGAACTTGAAGAAGCTCCTTAGATGATAAGCGAAAGGTCTTCAAGGAAAAACAAGAGTCCAGTTGCTTCTTGGGAAAGCACCTTTGGGACAACCATGAGCTGGACGATCTAGGAATCTCCATTTAGTGTGGTCACAAGGTCTCTTGACCAATTACCATTCTTGAAGAACTCTGGCAGACACCTCCTTCAGGATTCTTGGGTCTCGTGGACCTTTCCTCCCTCTGGAAGTCTCCCCTCTCTTTGCAACATCCTCAGAGGACAGAACATCAGCAACCGAGCTTCTCCATAGTCCAAAGTTGCATGGATACATCTGTTCGGTTTTCCGTTCTTCGGGCTGTCATCGTAGACCCGTGGGATTTAGGATCACCAATAACTCCATTTTGCTTTGGTCATTTTCAGATTTGTCTCTGGCATCGTTGACATCTACTACCAATCAGACGCCGCCGTGAAGACGGATCCTGAGCTACAAGCCTGGATTCACGAGATCTTCACCGAAGCTTTCCTGAGTAGGGAATCTTCAGGTAATATTTGCTACCCTCCCAGTCCAACTCTTGAGGAGCTCTCTCAGTTTCTCAGCCAGAGGTCAAATCCAAATGGAGGAGACCAAGTTGGGTTCCTCCACACCATCTCAACTGGGTTGGGTTCCAGAACGGGTCCTCTGTTGAACAGACAAAAGAACGGTCTGGTGGAAGAAGGTGCACCGTCAACATTGATGCTCCGATGGCTTTCTGCTAAAAAAAATAAGACTTTTGTGATAGGTCCACCAGAGATTGGTGCTTCCCTTCCCTTCTCTACCCAAATACCTGATTTTCTAGAGATGTGAAAATTACATGGACAAGCCAAGCTGAATAATATATCCCTTGTTTGGACATCTGTCAGAATAGGCTATAGGGTCCACCATCCTTTAAGTTCTCAGAGCTGCAGATGTTACAGGACATTATGTCCCCATATGCGACGTTTTACGAGATTTCCACCCTCTCACCTCCGAGTGAGGGGAATTATCTCTATTTACAGTGTGTGGGTGTGGATCTTGTGTGGTGTTTTCAACTGCCTTGACCATCAGGAACTGGTCACTGCTTGGTTGGGATTCAGCAGGTGTAGGTATCCAGATGTTATTTGAGCCCCATGGAGCAGTGTTTCTCAACCTTGGTAGAATAGAATAGAATAGAATAGAATAGAATAGAATAGAATAGAATAGAATAGAATAGAATAATAATATAGAAATAGAATAGAATAGAGTATAGAGTAGAGTAGAGTAGAGTAGACTAGAGTAGAGTAGACTAGAGTAGAGTAGAATAGAATAATATTATAGAAGTAGAATAGGGTAGTGTAGGGTAGAGTAGAGTAGAATAATAATATAGAAATAGAATGGAATGGAATAGAATATAGAGTAGAGTAGAGTAGAGTAGAGTAGAGTAGAGTAGAGTAGAGTAGAGTAGAGTAGAGTAGAGTAGAGTAGAGTAGAATAATAATATAGAATAGAATAGAATAGAATAGAATAGAATAGAATAGAATAGAATAGAATAGAATAGAATAGAGCTGGAAGGGACCTTGGAGGTCTTCTAGTCCAGCCCCCCGCTCAAGCAGGAGAACCTATACCATCTCAGACAAGTGACTGTCCGGTCTCTTCTTAAAAACCTCCAGTGATGGAGCGCCCACGATTTCTGGAGGCAAGGAGTTCCACTGGTTAATTGTCCTCACCGCCAGGACGTTTCTCCTGAATTCCAGATTAATTCCAGGTAAATTTAAGAGATATGGACTTCAACTCCCAGACTTCTCCAGCCCGGGCTGGGGAATTCTGGGAGCTGAAGTCCACACTTCTTAAACTGACTGAGGTTGAGGAACGCCTCCATAGAGTGTCATCTGGTTACATGATGAGTCCCAACTTCTGTGACAAGGGTCACGTGTCTTCCTGATCAATGTAACTTCTTTGGACAATGCCCATCATCCTGTCCACCCCCCAACAGGTATCCCATCCACCTTGGAAAGCAAAGCTCAGCTGAGCAAGTTTCTGACTATGGTCATCTTCAACTGCTCTGCCCGACATTCGGCGGTCAATAGTGGACAGGTAGGAGATTCCTTCATCAAGTGGGTTTTTTTCCCTAATTTTCATCCTTTGCCATGGGTTTAAGTAAGATTCGCAAGACTGGGGAACTTTCTGACAGGTGGACTTCAACTCCCAGAATTCTCCAGCCAGCCAGGCCTAGCTGGCTGGAGAATTCTGGGAGTTGAAGTCCACGCGTCTTAAAGTTACAGCCGCTGCTGGAGGATGTCCTTCAGCGTCTCCTGAAATATGAAGAAGAGAAAGAAGTGTGTCTGTTTTTCTACGCCCCCTTCCAGGACAAAATTTGTGAGGACAGGAGAGTCATCACAATATTGCCTTTGACAGAACACACAATACACTCAAACTGGGCCTCAGGGTTCTTGTGTGGAAAAGAATCCCAAAAAACTTGTCTGACAAAACACACTTAGTTTCCAAGCTCTTCTCTACTGAGAGCTCTCGATGGCCGAGGGCTGGGTGTGACCGCAAATTTGCATTCTAAAGATGACTTAGCCTTGAATTAATGTCTTCCTAACTGCTGGTTTTGGTCCAACCTTGGCTTCGAGCCTTACTTTGATGGCTTCCTGCTTCCGATCCCCTTGGGGACAACCTTGTTCTTCCCGTTGAGTTCCCCAGTTCCTGCCTTAGGTCTTCTCCATTTGCTGGACACACCGCTAAGATACTGCCCTACTTTTTGTGGAACATCTAATTTTGATTTCCTTGGGTATACTCTTGCCTTTCAACCTTAGTTTGATGGCTTTCTACTGCTTCTGGTCTCCTTGGGGACAACCTTATCCTTCAGGTTGAGTTGCCCCATTCCTGCCTTAGATCTTCTCCATTGGCTGGACACACAGCCAAGATACTGTTGTAACTTCTGGAGAACGTCTAATTTTGGTTTTCTTGGGTCTATTCTTGCTCCAACCTCGCCTTTCAACCTTAGTTTGATGGCTTTCTACTGCTGCTGGTCTCCTTGGGGACAATCTTATCCTTCACGTTGAGTTGCCCCGTTCCTACCTTAGATCTTCTCCATTGGTTGTTGTAACTTCTGGAGAACTTCTAATTTTGGTTTCCTTGGGTCTACTCTTGCTCCAACCTCGCCTTTCAACCTTAGTTTGATGGTTTTCTACTGCTGCTGGTCTCCTTGGGGACAATCCTATCCTTCACGTTGAGTTCCCCCATTCCTGCCTTAGGTCTTCTCCATTGGCTGGACACACAGCCAAGATACTGTTGTAACTTCTGTAGAACTTCTAATTTTGGGTTCCTTGTGTGTTGGGACAGTTTGACTTTGCGGCATGGATGCCCAACACACCAGCCACTTTGAGACAGCCTCCTCCCACAGTCAAAGGGACAGCCTCCCTGAAAAGCATCTTGGAGACCTTTCCTGAAGTCAACTCCACTTGTGCCTTGTTGTCCCTGCTGTCCATCGTCAGCTACGAGCCAGGAGACCTGGTAAGTGGACTTAAGAGTCAGAAGGTGCTAACAGAGACAGAGGAGCAAATAGAACGGTGACCTTATTCCCGAAGGGGTAGAGTTGAGGTCCTCTGAGTCCCATACCCAATTCCAGCCACCGTTCCTTGTATGTTTTAGCCTCCAGTCCCCTGATCCTCTTTGTTGCTCTTCTCTGCACTCTTTCTAGAGTCTCAGCATCTTTTTTTACATCGCGGTGACCAAAACTGGACGCCGTATTCCAAGTGTGGCCTTACCAAGGCCTTGTAAAGTGGCAGTAACACTGAGGCACAAAACTAGAGCATTGTGTGACTCCAATGTTCGCAATTGAGCCATGCTGGCAAGCCTGAGGTATTGTGGTTGTTGACCACAGTTTAGCACGTGGATAGCATGTTTGAAGATTGCACCTCCGTAGGTGACGTTCTCCATCTTCTTCGCTTTCAGAGACCTTTGGGCCACTACCCTGAAGAACATTTCACGGAGGAGATGCCCCGAAAACTTGTTTCTCATTTCCAGAAACGCCTGGCGGTAATTTCTGAAGAAATCGAGGAAAGGAACCAAGCTTTGCCCATTGCTTATCGCTACCTCGACCCTTCGCTGATCCAGAACAGCGTCTCCATTTAACGGGTCGAGCCACACCGCCTGACTCCGCAGAAGATGATATTTTACCTTTAATTTAATAACGTTTTGATAACATTTGGGGGGGGGAATCTGCTTTCCTGCCAAAAAAAATATATAGGGGGAGGAAGACTAGCAGGGGTGAGGGATATTCAGCTATTTTAGGTGAGACATTGCAAGGAGGGGCTGGTGTGTGCAAGAAACTCCCAAAAATTCTCCTGAATAAGAAAAGAAAAAGTATCCATTGCAGAAATGAATGTTCTAGAAAACTCAACCAGACCGATTCGCTTTTTTTTGCATGTTGTTTAATTATCGCCCGGTAGTTCCAAAGTTCAGGTCATGAGGACTAGAAACAGTAGTTTAGTAGTCATAAATAGCAAGAAGCATCAACATCCGTGGTCAATTCTATTCCACATTGCCTTGATATCTGCATATTTATATTCATCTAAAGTGTTTCCGAACCTTGGCCATTTTAAGATAGGTGGACTTCAAGTCCCAGAATTCCTGCTGGGGAATTCTGGGAGTTGAAGTCCACCCATCTTAAAGGGGCCAATGCCGACACACACATTGGCCTAAGAGCTACGACTGGAAAAAGTAACCTATAAAAAGATCTAATTGGGGGGGGAAAATTATGAGCTGTTTCGTTCCTTTTTTTTTTTTTTTTTTGCATCCTCCTACAACGGTGGGAAAGAGGGAGAGAAGAAATCCCTTTAATTTCCAATTCGGTGCCGTTGTCCCGATGTATTTATCTTCTCTTTCATCTGTTTTTCTTTTTTATCTTCAAATTCCTTCTGGTTTATAAGCAAAGTCCTTTCCTTGTTCTCTATTATCCGTTTCCTTTGTGTGTTTTCCACTGTTTGTATTTGTTGAGTATCTAAGTCTTCTGTCATAGCATTTGGTCGTTTCCCTTTCTCGATAGAATTCTGTATAGATGATTCTTTAGTTGAAGTCATAGTTTGAGCGTGCATACGGAGAGTTTGGATAATTGCTTTTAACATATAAAGAATTTGTTCCTGTACTTCCTCGGTGGGAGAAATCCATTCCTATTCTTCTTCCATTGTAGTGTATTAAACTAAACAAAAAAAACTTACAATCAGAAAGTCCACCCAAGTAAAGAGCTGAGCTGAGTTTCGTGCAGATGGTGCTTCAAGTTGCTTTATATCTTATCTATTTTCACCTGTTTTTACTCCTGTAATGACCGGGTTTCCCTGGGGCCATCTTGGCGCTATGAAATATGTAAAAACGCCTTTTGTGGAATCTATTAAATTGGGATTATTCAGACGAGGATGTGAGACGGCTTCCGCTTCAGGGCCTGAAAGTGGAGGAGGATTTGCCAAGATCCAGGCGAGAGCATCGAGAATTAAAAAAAACAAAACAAAACTCGTTTCTCTTGTAGGTGGAACCTGTCTACCTTTGAGCAGGTAGATCAGAGGGGGGAAAACACAATCAGATAAGTTAATTCTCCTAGATTGCAAAATGACATCGGCAAAAAAAAAATAAATCTGACAAATCTGGAAGTGTAATTCTTCCCCACGGTCTCTTCTGCAGCCCAAGAAATTAGGGAGAGTCACCCAAAGGTGCTTTTTCACCAGGCAACTGGATTGCTTTGAAGCAAGAAAATCTAGGTGACTCCTGAAAATGCACCTTTGGGATAACTGAGAATCTCCATAGACATCTAGGGAGAATCTCTTCTCTTTCTCCACCCATTAGACCAGGGCTTTTCAACCTTTTCACCCACTCTACCACTTTTAGGATACGGCAATATCCGAGTACCACCCGTCGCCTAGCAAGGTGTCAAAAACTTGATGACCAAAAGAAAAAGAAAAGAAAAAAGTGACGAAGTGCAGGGAGTCCTCGACTTACAACAATTCGCTTAGTGACTGTTCGAAGTTACAATGGCACTGAAAAAAGTGCCCCCCAAGCCACAGCTGAGCAAGACACCTGCCTGCCCGCCCGGTGGCGCTCTTCCTCCTGTCCGAGGTTTCCATTGTTGTGAGCATTTCTGTTGGGGATTGGCAGCAGGGGTGGGGTGGGGGAGTGTTTGGTTTTTATTCTCCCCTCGTCTGCTGAGTGGTTGCAGCAGGTTTTGGTCACTTCACATGACCCTGGGACACTGTGACCGTCATAAATATGAATCGGTTGCCAAGCATCTGAATGTAAATCACAAGACTCTGGAGAGGCTGCAACATTCCAGCTGATTGGTGCTTCTTCAGGGCTCAACAGAAGCGCCAGGATCAGCACCGGGCTCCAGCTGGAGCCTGGCGCTGATCCTGGTGCTTCTGCTGAGCCCTGACAGTCCCAAAGAAGCGCCAATCAGCTGAAAAGTGGCACTGATCCTGGCGCTTCCGCTGAGCCCTGACAGCCCTGCAGCTCCAGCCGTCTCTCGCTCAGGCTTGTGCGGTGCTGCCACTGGTTCAGCTCATTCCCCTCCCCCACTACCACTTTTCTAGGATGGCCGCGTAACACCTGCCAGGTGCCAATGTACCACAGGTGGTCCCCGTACCACTGGGTGAAAAGCCCTGCATTAGGCAGCTCTGGGCTAAGCTGTCTCTTATCTAACTTATCTTCCCTTGCTGCCTCTTTTCATCCCTCTTCCGAGGTCCTTCCTACATACCACTGCAGAATTAAAATCCTGTTGCGTCATGCTTCCGACCGATGAAACTCTTCCAAAGAACGTCAAGGCATTGTTTACCTTAAAGAATCTTTGATTCGAGTAGCATAACATCGGCACTTACATAATCGAAGCCAAAAACTGAATTCCCCTCCCCTGGGCACATAGTATCAAAGCACGATTCCCTCCTCCAATTAACAGTCACAAATCACATTCCCCAATTAGCGTGAAGCGTGCGCGGGCTTCCTCTCCAGTTCTCCAGCCCGCCAATTTTTTTATCAGCTCTGGTCTCAATAACCTTGATTCTCAGGCTGAGTTTAGTGTTGTTATGTCTAGCCAGACTCTCATTCACATCCCCCCTCCTCCCAGCATCATCTAACGCTAAAAGCGAAAGGGAAAAAGATGGCTTCATTTCCATCTGTTGTCAATACACAACATCTGATGTTAGCAGCGTTGGCAGCAACTCCAAATGGGTAGGTTTCTGGATCTGCAGATCATAGATGTGCAGAGAAGAGCAACAAAGATGATCAGGGGACTGGAGGCTAAAACACAGGAAGAACGGTTGTGGGAACCGGGCCTGGCTAGTCTAGTGAAGAGAAGGACCAGGGGAGACATGATAGCGGTCTTCCAATGTTTGAGGGGCTGTCACAGAGAGGAGGGGGGGGTCGACCTATTTTCCAAAGCACCTGACAAGGAATAACAGATGGAAACTGATCCAGGGCAGATTCAACCTGGAAATAAGGAGAATTTTTCTGACAGTGAGGACAATCAACCAGTGGAACAGAAATTGCCTTCAGAGGTTGGCGCTTCATCACTGGACGCTTTCAAGAACAGCCTGGAATGCCACCTGTCAGAAATGGTGTAGGGTGTCAAACTCAATTTCATTGAAGGCCGCATCAGCATTGTGGTTGCCCTGGGGGTGTGTGTGGCCAGGGTGGGTGTGGCCTACTGGGTGGGCATGGATGAAATGGGTGTGGCCTACTGGGTGGGCGTGGTTTCAGCAGGCAGCGGGGCGCTCTCCTCACAGCGCCGAGAGGTTGAGCCGGGCGGTGCGAAGCTCGCCAGCTTTGCACCTTGCTGCCTGCTGAAACTGGGCAGGCTGAGAGCTAGGCAGCATTGCACTTCTCATCAGATTCGCGCCACCCAGCTCAGCCTCTTGATGCTGTGAGGAGAGCACCCCGCTGCCTGCTGAAACCCTCCCCCAGAGCCCATCAAGCCGGATAGGTGAAGTAGCGAGGGCCATTTGCTGGCCACTTCGTATTGTAGGAAGCCCCCGCACCCCATCCCCGGAATAAAATATTCTTTATTTTTAATATTGAAAAGAGGCAGGATAGAATATTTCCCCTAAAGGAGAAGAGGACGGATATTTTCTTAAACGCAGAAAGCACCCCCAGTCTTCCTGCTGTAGGAGAACGGCATCCAGCAGAAACCCGAAGAGGCTACTCTTTAGCAATGGAGATTTTGTAATCCGTTCAGAAAACTGGGGCACTCTGTACATGAGCAAAGGGCAGCCAGAAACTCCTCATAAACAACGCGATAGGCACGGAGCCGAAGCTGACAAACACGCTAGGATTTGCATTTCTCCTCTTTCCTAAAGAGTCAGCCATGACCCCCACACGACCCCATTAAAATATGAAAGGACGTATTCTTACGCAGGACCGGGCATCTCAATCGCAAATCCCCAAAGAATGTGTAAAAAAACCCCACCTACTCTCGGCCCCAATTTGTCAGCCACCCCCGGAAACCTGCTGGTGTCACTGAAGTTTCTGGCTACCAAATAAACAAAGACCTCCTTTCCTGCAGCCTGCCTCCATTTTATTTCAGCACCTTTCTCCCGGCTGTCGCTGAAGTTTCTGGCTACCAAATAAACAGAGACCTCCTTTCCTGCAGCCTGCCTCCATTTTATTTCAGCGTCTTCCTCCCGGCTGTCGCTGAAGTCTCTGGCTACCAAATAAACAGAGACCTCCTTTCCTGCAGCCTGCCTCCATTTTATTTCCGCGCCTTCCTCCCGGCTGTCGCTGAAGTCTCTGGCTACCAAATAAACAGAGTTCCTGCAGCCTGCCTCCATTTTATTTCCGCACCTTTCTCCCGGCTGTCACTGAATTCTCTGGCTACCAAATAAACAGAAACCTCCTTTCCTGCAGCCTGCCTCCTTTTTATTTCCGCACCTTTCTCCCGGCTGTCGCTGAAGTTTCTGGCTACCAAATAAACAAAGACCTCCTTTCCTGCAGCCTGCCTCCTTTTTATTTCCGCACCTTTCTCCCGGCTGTCGCTGAAGTCTCTGGCTACCAAATAAACAGAGTNTCTGGCTACCAAATAAACAAAGACCTCCTTTCCTGCAGCCTGCCTCCTTTTTATTTCCGCACCTTTCTCCCGGCTGTCGCTGAAGTTTCTGGCTACCAAATAAACAGAGACCTCCTTTCCTGCAGCCTGCCTCCATTTTATTTCAGCATTTTCCTCCCGGCTGTCACTGAAGTCTCTGGCTACCAAATAAACAGAGACCTCCTTTCCTGCAGCCTGCCTCCATTTTATTTCAGCGTCTTCCTCCCGGCTGTCACTGAAGTCTCTGGCTACCAAATAAACAGAGACCTCCTTTCCTGCAGCCTGCCTCCATTTTATTTCAGTACCTTTCTCCCAGCTTGGAACTGGACCTGGTTTTTCTTCCAACGATATCCAGGACTGGCTTTCCTACGGGGAGGCAAGGAAGACCAAGGCTCGTGAGAATTAAGAGTTTCCTCCTGTTTGTTTGTTTTTTCTGGCCATTTGGAGTGAGGACACGAAGGAAGGCTGGGGAGATCAGAAGAGTTGGAGAACTTGCAAAGTTCTTGTCCTTCAAGAGCCCGCCATCGGAGTGGCGTAAAAGGAGGAGATGATAAATATACGTGTCCCCAGAATAATGTGGCCGTATCCAATCTGAGTCGGTCACCGGGACCGAAGATTTATCCTTCCAAGTTTTCAGTCTCATACTGGAGATCATCCTCGGAGATCTTCTCTCTCTGTGTCTCCAGAATATGTGCACTGGACTGTTCTACACAGTATATTCCAATCAATCAATCAATCAATCAGAATAGAGCTGGAAGGGACCTTGGAGGTACACACAAAGAACGGTGGCAGGAATTGGGTATGTCTAGTTTAATGAAAAGGAGGATGAGGGGTGACATGAGAGCAGAGTTCCAGTATCTCAGGGGCTGCCCCAAAGAAGAGGGAGTCAAGCTATTCCCCAAAGCGCCTGAAGGCAGGAGAAGAAGCAACGGATGGGAACTCATCAAGGAGAGAAGCAACCTGGAACTAAGGAGAAACTTCCTGACAGTAAGAACAATTAACCAGTGGAACAGCTTCCCACCAGAAGTTGTAGGTTCTCCAATACTGAGATTTTTAAGGAGAAACTGGACAACCATTTGTCGGAAACAGGATAGGGTTTCCTGCCGGAGCAGGGGGTTGGACTAGAAGACCTCCAAGGCCCCTTCCAATGCTGTTATTCTGTTACTTAATTCTGAAGTTTAAGATGGCCTTGATAGTGCTGCCTCCCAGCACCACATCCCTGTAAGGTAGGCTGAGCTGAGACAAACCCAAAGCACCCAAAATATTAAATCGCTCCTCTTGAACCCGGGGAGGTTAAATTCACAAGTTCCCCCATTCTGGAAATTGCCACAGGATCTCTCCAGATGTCCTTCACGTTCTCCTTCTCCAAAGCATTAGAGACTTGCATAGATTTTTTACAAGCCTCTCCCTATCTGGGGACCTCAGGCTGTGATGGATAACAACGCCCATCATCCCTTACCGACCTACATTTAAAACCCAACAGGTGGGGATGTCCTTTACAGACAGCCAGCAGAGCAGGACCAGGTAATTACAAAGAAGCAAATCCACCGGTTGCCTAAACAGCAATTTTATACCAATAGGTGATGCAAATGGGTTTTTGTAATGCCAACTCAACTCAGCAGCTGCCTGCATGCAGCACACAAACCTTGGCTAGTTATAACCCTGGTCTTGTAAGCTGCAATTCACAGCAATTTTCTTTAACCCAGCGTGCCCTTTGCCAAGGATCCAAGCAATAGAATAGAATAGAATAGAATAGAATAGAATAGAATAGAATAGAATATATGAAATGGGAATAGAATAGAATAGAATAGAATAGAATAGAATAGAATAGAATAGAATAGAATAGAAAATATGAAATGGGAATAGAATAGAATAGAATAGAATAGAATAGAATAGAATAGAATAGAAAGTATGAAATGAGAATAGAATAGAATAGAATAGAATAGAATAGAATAGAATAGAATAGAATAGAATAGAATAGAATAGAATAGGAATCAGAAATATAGAATAGAATAGAATAGAATAGGAATCAGAAATATAGAATAGAATAGAATAGAATAGAATAGAATAGAATAGAATAGAATAGAATAGAATAGAATAACAGAGTTGAGGGAACCTTGGAGGTCTTCTAGTCCAACCCCCTGCTTAAGCAGGAGACCCTATTCCATTTCAGTAAAATGGCTGTCCAGTCTCTTCTTTAAAACTTCCATTGTTGGAGCATTCACAACTTCTGGAGGCAGGTGGTTCCACTGGTTAATTCACCCAGCAGCTGGTTGGGATTTAAGGCTGCTCTTTAAAACCCAACAGCTGGAGAGAGAAAGAGAGAGAGAGAGAGAGAGAGAGACTGCCTCTCTGGCTGAAGTCTTCAATTAAACTTGGTTTTAAATTGTTTTTAAATTATATCCTGGAGCAGGAAATCAAAGGTATGGCCTTGCGGAGCCTTGATTAATTCTTCCAGGGCCCGCCCTGCTGGGTTCCTTGGCTGGGCATTTAAAGTACTTGCTAATCATCCCTTCACAGTCGTGCTATTTATTCCCTAGGAAAACACATAGATTTTAAACCTGAATTATTTTTTTTTACTAGGTGTAATACCAGAGGAATCTGATAAGCAAAGTGTGTATTTAACATTGCGTGTACTAACAGCGGCGAGGATGGTATTTGCTCCGCACTGGAAGAATGTGGAAACACCAGCAGACGAAGAGATTGTGGGAAGAATAGAATAGAATAGAATAGAATAGAAGAGAAGAGAAGAGAAGAGAAGAGAAGAGAAGAGAAGAGAAGAGAAGAGAAATTTAGAAGAGAAGAGAAATAGGAGAAGAGAATAAAATACAGAATAGAAAAAGAAATAACAAATTAGAAGAGAAAAGAAGAGAAATAGGAGAATAGAATAAAATATAGAACAGAATAAGAAATAACAGAAGAGAAGAGAAGAGAATAAATTACAGAATAGAAAAAGAAATAATAGAATAGAATAGAATAGAATAGAATAGAATAGAATAGAATTTAGAAGAGAAGAGAAATAGGAGAAGAGAATAAAATAAAGAATAGAAAAAGAAATAACAGAATAGAAGAGAAAAGAAGAGAAATAGGAGAACAGAATAAAATACAGAACAGAATAAGAAATAATAGAATAGAATAGAATAGAATAGAATAGAATAGAATAGAAGGGACCTTGGAGGTCTTCTAGTCCAGCCCCCTGCTCAAGCAGGAGAACCTACACCATCTCAGGAATTTAATTAGGAGAAATTTCATGTTGCTAGTCCTCAACATGCAATCATCCCTTTAGTGCCCGTTCCAAGTTTTAACAGCACTGAAAAAGCTGATTTACACACAGTCCTTGCACTTACGACCGTGGTAGCATCCTCGGGTCACGTGGTTACAATTACCAGCCAGATTCACTTTATGACCGGGCGATTCCTTTCTATTTTTTAAAAATTCATTAAAGGTTTATGCCGCCCCCACCTCCCCCACGAGGCGACGCTTAAGCCCGTGCCTTGCTTAACAACGACGGCAAAAGAGTTTGTAAAAACGGGCTGGCTCACTTAACAACCGCCTTGTTTAGCCACTTGCGGTCGTAAGTCAAGGACGGCCTGCCCCGCTCAGGGCAGTCCGGGCTGCCCCCATGAGAAGGTGGACACTTGGAGATCCTTGAGGCAACGAGTCACTGTCTGTGAGAGCCGGCTTCCGTCGCTGAAACTCACGCACCGAGCAGAGGGTTGGGCTAAATGACCTCCAGGGCACCCTCCCGCCTGGATGATTTCATACGGTAGGAAGTACTTAGCAGTCTTTTAGCTAGGCTGGCACCTGTTTCTTCCAGCATTCGTCGGTTGCCTTCGCCTTGTGCCCTTCTTGGGCGCCGGGGAGCCCTCACTGGAGGTGGAAAGGTGGGGTGAAGGAGGGAGGCCCCCCCCAAACAGCCCCGGGACCAGGACAGCCGGGCCTCGCAGGCTCCCCCCCCCCCTCCGAGGCACAGCGGCAGCTGGACGGACGGGTTCCCCGGACTGTAGGGAGGAATTCCTGGAGCTGAAAGAAGGCTAGACTTTGGTGCCAATTTTTCTTTCTTTCTTTCTTTCTTTCTTTCTTTCTTTCTTTCTTTCTTTCTTTCTTTCTTTCTTTCTTTCTCTCTTTTCTTTCTTTTCTTTCTCTTTTCTTTCTTTCTTTCTTTTTCTTTTCTTTTTTCTTTCATCTCTCCTTTCTTTTTTTCTTTCTTTCTTTCTCTTTCTCTCTCTTTCCCTCTTTTCTTTTTTCTTTCTTTTCTTTC
This sequence comes from Protobothrops mucrosquamatus, assembly GCF_001527695.2. NCBI lineage: Eukaryota > Metazoa > Chordata > Lepidosauria > Squamata > Viperidae > Protobothrops > Protobothrops mucrosquamatus. The sequence goes on along the minus strand of NW_015389151.1, from coordinate 72,238 downwards.
TTTCATCTCCTTCCTTCCTTCCTTCCTTCCTTCTTTCTCTCTATTTCTTTCTCTCTCCTTTTTTTCCTTCCTTCCTTTCTTTTCTTTTTCTTTCTTTCTTTCTTTTCTTTCATCTCTTTTCTTTCCTTTCTTTCTTTCTTTCTTTTTCTCATTCCCTCTTTTCTTTTTTTCTTTCTTTTTCTTTAATTTCTTTCATCTCTCCTTTCTTTCTTTCCTTCCTTCCTTTTTTCTTTATCTCTCTTTTTTCTTTCTTTCATTCTCTCTCTCCCTTTTCTTTCTTTCTTTCTTTCTTCATTTCTTTCTTTCTTTCTTTCTCCCTTTTCTTTCTTTCTCTCTTTCTTTTCTTTCATCTTTTCTTTCTTTCCTTCCTTCCTCTTTTTTCTTTCTTTTCTTTCATCTCTTTCTTTCCTTTCTTTCTTTCTTTCATCTCTCCTTTCTTTCTCTCTCTTTTTCCCTTCCTTCCTTCCTCTTTTTTCTTTCATCTCTCCTTTCTTTCCTTTCTTTCTTTCATCTCTCCTTTCTCTCTTTCTTTCTTTCTTTCCTTCCTTCCTTTTTTCTTTCTCTCTCTTTCTCTCTCTTTCTTTTTTCTTTCTTTCTTTCATTCTCTCTCCTTTCTTTCCTTTCCTTCTTTCTTTCTCTTTTCTTTCTCTCTTTCTTTCCTTCCTTCCTTCCTTTTTTCTTTCTTTCTCTTTCTTTCTTTCTCCCTTTCTTTTTTCTTTCTTTCATTCACTCTCCTTTCTTTCTTTCATCTTTCCTTCCTTCCTTCCTTCCTTCCTTCCTTCCTTCCTTCCCTTCTTTCTTTCTTTCTTTCTTTCTTTCTTTCTTTCTTTGTTATTTATTTCTCTTTCTCTTTCTCCTTCCTTCCTTCCTTATTTTCTTTCTTTCTTTCCCTTTTGCCTTTGTCTCCATCAGGGTCACCGTCCAGCATGGCAGCCGCCCCCACCGCCACCTACAAAATCCGAGTGGCCACCGGCAACTACCTCTTCGGTGGCACCATGGACACCATCTCCATCTCCTTGGTGGGCGCTCACGGGGAGACGCCCAAGTTTCACCTGGATAAATTCGGCAAAGATTTCTCTCCGGGAGAAGTAAGTGCTGGGGAGTTGACCAATAGGAGAGACCGCCTGGGAGCCTCCAGCTGTCACTACAGCTCCCATCTTCCTCTGCCACCTTCCTGCAGGCCGGCAGGGAAATCTGCCAGAGGAAGAGATTAAGATTATCCTTTGCGACACTTGTTGTTGTTGTTAGTTGCGAAGTCGTGTCTGACCCATCGCGACCCCATGGACCACGTTCCTCCAGGCCTTCTTGCCCTCCACCATCTTCTGGAGTCCCTTTAAGCCAGTGGTTCTCAACCTGTGGGTCGGGACCCCATTTGGGGTCGATCGACCATTTCATGGGGGTTGCCAAGCAAGGCTGTCCGCCATTTTTTTTTGTCCGCCATTTTTTTCCCCTCTTCCGGTGGGTGCCTTACCTCCCTTGGGCTGGGCCAGCTGGTGGTCGGCCTGCTCCGTCTCTGCCGCTTGCCAGCTACGCCTCGGCCGGCGCAGGGGGCGGAACCACGCATGTGCGGCGCTCCCGGGCAGGGAAAGTCCTCGACTTATGACCGGTTGGGTAGTCCTCGACTTACGACCAGTTTAGTCCTCGACTTACGACCGGTTGGGGTCGCGGCATTAAAAAGGTTGAGAACCACTGCTTTAAGCTCACACCTACTGCTTCAGTGACTCCATCCATCCAGCTACCTCCTTCTCCGTTGTCCCCTTCTTCTGTTGCCCTCCATCTTTCCCAGCATCAGGCTCTTCTCCAGTGAGTCCTTCCTTCTCCTTAGGTGGCCAAAATATTTGAGTTTCAACTTCAGGATCTGGCCTTCTAAAGAGCAGTCGGGGTTGATCTCCTCTAGCACTGACTGGTTAATAATAATAATAATAATAATAATAATAATAATAATAATAATAATAAAGTTGGAAGGGACCTTGGAGGTCATCTAGTCCAGCCCCCTGCTCAGGCAGGAAACCCTATTACCATTTCAGACAAATAATAATAAAAAAGTTGGAAGGGACCTTGGAGGTCATCTAGTCCAGCCCCCTGCTCAGTCAGGAAACCCTATTACCATTTCAAATAATAATAAAAAAGTTGGAAGGGACCTTGGAGGTCATCTAGTCCAGCCCCCTGCTCAGTCAGGAAACCCTATTACCATTTCAGACAAATAATAATAAAAACCTTGGAAGGGACCTTGGAGGTCATCTAGTCCAGCCCCCTGCTCAGGCAGGAAACCCTATACCATTTCAGAAAAATAATAATAAAAAACTTGGAAGGCACCTTGGAGGTCATCTAGTCCAACCCCCTGCTCAGGCAGGAAACCCTGCACCATTTCGGACATATGGCTGTCCAGTTTCTTCTTAAAAATCTCCAGTGTTGGAGCATTCACCGCTTCTGGAGGCAGGTGGTTCCACTGGTTAATTGTTCTAACTGTCAGGAAGTTTCTCCTTAGTTCTAGGTTGCTTCTCTCCTTGGTTAGTTTCTCGCAGGAGTCTTCTCCAGCACCAGAGTTCAAAGGCCTCCATTCTTTGTCGCTCAGCCTTTCTTATGGTCCAACTTTCACAGCCGTACATTGCAACTGGGAAAACCATGGCCTCGACTATACACACTTTTTTTGGCAGGGTGATGTCTCTGCTTTTTTGTACGCTGTCTAGATTTGCCATAGCTTTCCTCCCCAGGAGCAAGCGTCTTTTAATTTCTTGGCTGCAGTCCCCATCTGTGGTGATCTTGGAGCCCAGGAAGATAAAATCTGTCACTACCTCCATTTCTTCCCCATCTATTGGCCAGGAATTGAGAGGGACGGATGCCGTGATCTTGGTTTTCTTAAGGTTGAGTTTCAAGCCCACTTTTGCACTCTCCTTCTTCACCCACATCAAGAGGCTCTTTCGTTCCTCTTCACTTTCTGCCATCAGAGTGGTATAATAATAATAATAATAATAATAATAATAATAATAATAATAATAATAATAATAATAATAATAATAATAATAATAATAATAATAATAATGATAAAGTTGGAAGGGACCTTGGAGGTCATCTAGTCCAACCCCCTGCTCAGGCAGGAAACCCTATACCATTTCGGAGAAATGGCTGCCCAGTCTCTTCTTAAAAACGTCCAGTGTTGGAGAAGGAAGGAAGGAAGGGACCTTGGAGGTCTTCTAGTCCAACCCCCTGCTCAGGCAGGAAACCCTATTCCATTTCAGACAAATGGCTTTCCAGTCTCTTCTTAAAAACCTCCAGTGTTGGAGCATTTACCGCTTCTGGAGGCAGGTGGTTCCACTGGTTAATTGTTCTAACAGTCAGGAAGTTTCTCCTTAGTTCCAGGTTGCTTCTCTCCTTGGTTAGTTTCCACACGTTGCTTCTTGTCCTGCCTTCGGGCGCTTTGGAGAATAGCTTGACTGCCTCTTCTTTGGGGCAGCCCCTGGTATCATCTGCATATCTTGCCACACTAGATGGTAGCAAAAAAAATGCATTATTTCCGTGTTCCTCAACCTTGGCCTTTTGAAGAGGGGTGGACTTCAATTCCCAGAATTCCCCAGCCAGCATAGAGGCTGAAATCCACTCTCCCCCCTGGACCCGCTCCCCAAAACAAAGTGGGGTCCATAAGGAGCAAACTCAGTCCTGCTGCCTCCTTACTAACCTGATCACAATACCTAAATTGAAGCCTTTTCTTTTTTACTTTTAATCTCCTTAGCATAAGAACGGTGCAATTTCTCTCTTCTTTAGCCCAGATCTGCGCTGAAATTTAATCTGGTTCCACCAGTTAAGTCTGCAACGTGGGTTTTTTTTTAAAAAAAAAGCGGAGGTGGGAGGCTGGACGGGATCCCAGCTTTGATTCATGCACGTTCCTGCATTTCCTAGGGGGGGGGGGAAGCAAAATAGATGGAAAAGGATGTTTTTTGCGTGTTGACAGACAGCGCTGCCTCAAAGTCTCTCTCCCAGTTGAGTAGCTTCCGTGCGATTAGGAAAGAGATTCTGGAATTCAGCCATAAGTCAGGTTTTGCAGTGGAAAACAGGAGGCCTCAAATTAAGTCACCTCGGCCAAATGTTGCAGGTTCTTGCGTCTTGCGTAGCAAAGAGAAGGCTAGATGGATTTGGGTTAGTTTGCTTTTGTGGGGGGAAAGAATAGAATAGAATAGAATAGAATAGAATAGAAGAGAAGAGAAGAGAAGAGAAGAGAAGAGAAGAGAAGAGAAATAAGAATGGAATAGAATAGAAATTAAAATAGAATAGAATAGAATAGAAATAAGAATAGAATAGAATAGAATAGAAATTAAAATAGAATAGAATAGAATAGAATAGAATAGAAATTAAAATAGAATAGAATGGAATGTAATAGAATAGAATAGAATAGAATAGAATAGAATAGAATAGAATAGAATAGAATAGAATAGAATAGAAATAAGAATGGAATAGAATAGAAATTAAAATAGAATAGAATAGAAAATATAGAATAGAAGAGAAGAGAAATAAGAATAGAATAGAATAGAAATTAGAATAGAATAGAATAGAAATTAAAATAGAATAGAATGGAATGGAATGGAATAGAATAGAATAGAATAGAATAGAATAGAATAGAATAGAATTACAGAATAGAATAGAATAGAATAGAATAGAATAGAATAGAATAGAAGAGAAGAGAAGAGAAGAGAAGAGAAGAGAAGAGAAGAGAAGAGAAGAGAAGAGAAGAGAAAAAAGAATAGAATGGAATAGAAATTAGAATAGAATGGAATGGAGTGGAATGGAATAGAATAGAATAGAATAGAATAGAATAGAATAGAATAGAATAGAATAGAATAGAATAGAATAGAATAGAATAGAATAGAATAAACAGAGTTGGAAGGGATCTTGGACTAGAAGACCTCCAGGGTCCCTTCCAGCTCCTAGGGTCTCCTGCTTGAGCAGGGGGCTGGACTAGAAGACCTCCCAGGGCCCTTCCATTGGTTGATTGTCCTCACTGTTAAGAAGTTTCTCCTTAATTCCAGGTTGCTTCTCTCCTTGGTGAGTTTCCATCTGTTGTTTCTTGTCCTGCCTTCTGGTGCTTTGGAGAATAACTTGACTCCTTCTTCTTTGGGGAAGCCCCTGAGATACTGGATCACTGCTATCATATCTTCCCCCCCCCATTCCTTTTAATTAAACTAGACAAACCCAATTCCTACAACCGTTCTTCATATGTTTTTGTCTCCAGCCCTTTGTTGCTCTTCTCTGTACTTGTTCCAAAGTTTCTTTCTGGTCCTCCAGCCTTGCCTTGCTTCCAGCTCCCTCCATCTCCAGCCAATAATTGATGGGCACGGATGGGAATTGCTCTCCAGATGCGTTGAATCTTTCCTCTTTGGCTTTGCAGGTAGAGGAATTCGTGGTGGAAACCCAGATGGAGTTGGGGAATCTTCTGTTGGTCCGTCTCCATAAGGAGCCCTACGGCTTCTTCCCGCCCACCAACTGGAATTGCAGCTTCATCGAAGTAGAGACCCCCGAGGGGCGGACGCACCGTTTCCCTTGCTACCAATGGATCCTAGGGTACCCCACCTTTGAGCTCCGAGAAGGGACAGGTGAGACCTTCCCATCTTCTATGAAGCTTCTTGAAGGAAGCCCTAGAACACTGTTTCTCAATTTTGGCAGACTAGAGATGGGCGGGCTTCAATTCCGGGAACTGGATGAGTGGACTTCAACTTGTAGATGGGTGGGCTTCAATTCTGAGAATTGGATGAGTGGACTTCAACTTGTAGATGGGTGGGCTTCAATTCTGAGAATTGGATGAGTGGGCTTTAACCTGTAGATGAGTGGGCTTCAATTCCCAGAATTGGATGAGTGGACTTCAACTTGTAGATGGGTGGGCTTCAATTCCCAGAATTGGATGAGTGGACTTCAACTTGTAGATGGGTGGGCTTCAATTCTGAGAATTGGATGAGTGGGCTTCAACCTGTAGATAAGTGGGCTTCAATTCCAAGAATTGGATGAGTGGGCTTCAACTTGTAGATGGGTGGGCTTCAATTTCAAGAATTGGATGAGTGGACTTCAACTTGTAGATGGGTGGGCTTCAATTCCGAGAATTGGATGAGTGGACTTCAACCTGTAGATGGGTGGGCTTCAATTCCCAAAAGACCAAGACTAATTCCATCTTCAACACATCTTCAAACCGAAGACCACCCTCGATTTGAAGATGAGTTGAAGATGGAGTTAGTTTTGGTTTTCTGGGAATGGCAGGCACCCATCTTCAGACTGAAGTCCACTTGCCCAATTCTGGGAATTAAAATGCCCCTATCATCAAATTGAAGTCCTTCAATTCTGGGAATTGAAGAACTTCTTCAGTTGAAGAACTCCAAATGAAATTGAAGTCCGTCTTCAGTGCCCAGAATTGAAGGCGGGTGGACTTCAACTTGATGATGGGTGGTCTTCAATTCCCAGAAGTGGATGAATGGACTTTAGTTTGAAGGTTGATGGACTTCAATGCCCAGAATTGAAGATGGGTGGTCCAATTCCCAGAAGTGGATGAGTGGACTTTAGTTTGAAGATCGATGGACTTCAATGCCCAGAATTGAAGATGGGAGTTCTTCAATTTCCAGAAGTGGATGAGTGGACTTTAGTTTGAAGGTGAATAAACTTCAATGTTCAGAATTGAAGATGGGTGGTCTTCAATTCCCAGAATTGGATGAATGGACTTTAGTTTGAAGGTCGATGAACTTCAATGCCCAGAATTGAAGATGGGTGGTCTTCAATTCCCAGAATTGGATGAATGGACTTTAGTTTGAAGGTTGATGGACTTCAATGCCCAGAATTGAAGATGCGTGACCTTCAGCTTGAAGATGAGTAGACTTCCGCTTGATGATGGGTGAACTTCAGTTCCCAGCATGGAAGATGGATGGAGCTCAGCTTGCAAAACTTGAGAAACATCTCAGTAGAGTGAGGTTCTCAGAAGCTTCACCCAATATTCAACGAAGAACTGAATATGACTCTGTAGAGCTCTGTTTTTCAAAGTTGGCCCCTTGAAGTCCTGTGGATCTCAACTCCCAGAATTCCCCAGCCACAGGACTTCAAGTGGCCAAATTTGAAAAACAGTGTTTATAGTGAATAGTCCAACAGCTTCACAGTATTGTCCCATTTAGTTTGACACACTTTCCTAGCAGGTAAAAATAGTTACAAAATCCAGGGATGATTTATTAGGAAATGTAAAAACTAGAACTTCCGGAGTTTTTGCAGTTAACCTAGAAAACAAATTGTGGTTAAGTATCCTTGCATTGCCTCCAGCTCCTAAAACAAGTCAGACAGGAATCCACAGATATAATTTCGTCTCTCCGGTGGAGAAATTTATTCTTTGATTTATTAAATTTGCCCAGCCACTCACTTGTCTCACGGTTGGAGTCTCGGACAGCTGGCAGATCCCAGCCCAATTCAAACGATACAAATATCATAAGAAATATTACAAGGATAGCCCCGTTGACAATCAGTTTTTTGAGAAAGGCAGAAGGCTTTCCCGGTGGAATTTCTGCCTTCGGCAACAGCTATTCCAAAGCGTCAAACGACTGGGGACAATGCAGGCGTTATAAATACGAGTTCAGTGGCCAAGCATTTGATTCTGTGACCGTTTGAGGCAGCAACGGTCGTAAGGGCGAAACACGGTCGTTAAGTCCCTTTTTCAGTGCCGTTGTGTAAATTCAAACGGTCGTAAAACTGTGTTTTACAGACACAAGTTATGCCTTTACTGTAAAAAGAGATGTTTTGATCTCCTCTTCCTTCGGCAGGGCAGAAGGCAGGCAGCACAGTAAATAAATTACAAATAATTGGACAGTGACTAATATTTATATGTTACTTATATGTAAGGATGTAGGTCTATGTACATATGTTGTATATAGTATGTTTAAATGGGTGTTATGTATGTGTACACTTTGAGATCAAGCGACTAAATTTCATTTTTAACGTGTGCCGTTGTGCCCACAGTAAAAAATGACAATAAATGTTATCTATCTATCTATCTATCTATCTATCTATCTATCTATCTATCTATCTATCTATCTCCTACCTACCTACCTACCTACCTATCATCCATCCATCCATCTATCTATCTATCTATCTATCTATCTATCTATCTATCTATCTATCTATCTATCTATCTATCTACCTACCTACCTACCTACCTACCTACCTATCTATCTATCTATCTATCTATCTATCATCTATTATCTATCTACCTCTATCTATCTATCTATCTATCTATCTATCTATCTATCTATCTATCTATCTATCTATCATCTATTTATTTATCTATCTATCTATCTACCTACCTACCTACCTACCTATCTATCATCTATCTATCTATCTGCCTGTCTGTCTGTCTGTCTGTCTACCTACCTACCTATTTATTATCTGTCTGTCTGTCTGTCTATATCATTTACCTATCTATCTATCTGTCTGTCTGTCTGTCTGTCTGTCTGTCTATCTCTATATCTATTTATCTACCTATCTATCATCTATCTATTTATCTATTTATCTATCTATTTGTCTGTCTGTCTATCTATCTATATCATTTACCTATCTATCTATCTGTCTGTCTGTCTATATCTATCTATCTACCTATCTATCATCTATTTATCTATTTATCTATTTATCCATCTGTCTGTCTGTCTGTCTGTATGTCTGCCTGCCTGCCTGCCTGCCTGCCTGCCTGCCTGCCTGTCTGTCTGTCTGTCTGTCTGTCTATCTATCTATCTATCTATCTATCTATCTATCTATCTATCTATCTATCTATCTATCTATCTATCTATCTATCTATCTATCTATCTATCTATCTATCCATCCAATGGTGGGATTCATATAGGTGAACAACCGGTTCTCTGTGTGGATGCCGCTTCCGGAAATCCATTCTGGGCCTGGGCGACACAAAATTAGCTACCGGTTCTGCCGAAGTGGTGCGAACCGGCTGAATCCCACCACTGTATCTATCTATCGATAATTCCAATTTTTTTTTTCTTCCCCTTTTCTCTTTTGGCAGCTAAAATTGCTCCCCTGGATGCCAGCAATCCACTGCTCTTAGAACATCGGAGGTACGAGCTGCTAGCAAAACAGGAAGCCTACAGGTGAGTCAGCTGATCGGAAATGCTAACACCCCGTGCGGACATGTCAAAGGATGTGAATCTTCAGGAATAAATTTAAAGCACTCCTTCCTGCATTCAGACATCAACAAAGGCAGGTATTTCGAAATCCTGAGGCCACGAGAAAGTTCCCCACGAAATCCAGCTTTTGCAAGCAAGTCTCGAACCGAGCTACAGATTTGGTCGATGCTTGATTTGTAAAACGCCGTCATTCGTAACTTCTGTTACCCTAAAAGCAGTTTCTGGCTAAGATATGATGGGGGTTAGAATCAAAGCCTTCTGCAGAAGCAGCCCGAAGCCCAATAGGTGTGTTTCCCCAGGGGGGGGGAGGCTACCTGCCTTATAAATAAACACGAAGGCGTAATTTAATCATCCGAAGCCGTTTTTCCTCAATCTAAGCAACATGAAGACCTGAGGACTTCAACTCCCAGAATTCCCCAGCCAGCGTTTCTCCCCCCCCCCGGTCACATGATCGCATTTCAGTTACCTAGCTTGCATGTATGGCTGTTGGCCGCATCCCGGGTGACCACAATTTACACACCTTTTTGTGTTTACTTCCAATTTTGGCCAAAGCAGCCGCAGAGCGAAAAACAAGTTCGCTTAACGACGACTGAAAAAAAAAAGGATTGTCAAAACAAGTCGGTCCTGTGGGTGACCCACTTTACAAACCCTCCTGGCAGGCCTTATTACGGTCGTAAGCCGAGGACTTATAACGGGTTTCACTTAATGACGACTGCAAAAAGTTGTAAAAATGAATCCGTTACGTGGATGACCCGCTTTGCGACATCCCGACGAGCTTCATTGTGCTGCTTGGGTGTGCTATCGGAGAGCGCACTTTTTCTACCAAAGAACAAAAAATAATTTATTGAGAAGTGTGTGTGGGGGGGGAATTATATAAATAAAGGAGGAAGAAAATGGCCCCGTCTTCAGGCATACAGGTCGTCCTCGTCGTCCGATCGTGGCTGAGCTCAAAATTTCTGTCGTTAAGTGGGTTTTGCCCCATTTTATGACCTTTCATGGCTCTTGTTAAGTTCGTAACACGGGTTGTTAAGTGAGTTCTTCTTCCCCCTTGACTTTGCTTGTCAGGAGGTCGCAAAAGGGGATCACGTGACCCCTGGAAGACAGCAACTGTCGCAAGTACATGTCAGTTGCCAAGCATCTGACATGAATTTTGATCATCAGACCACGGGGACACTGCAACTATCACGGTTCCGATGGATGAAACTCTTCAAAAGAACCTCAAGGCATTGTTTACCTTAAAGAATCTTTATTTTGAGTAACATAGCATCGGCACTAACACAATCGAAGCCAAAATCTGAATTCCCCTCCCCTGAGCACAAAGCATCCAAGCACAATTCCCTCCTCCAATTGACCGTCGTAATTCACATTTCCCCAATTAGCTTGAAATGTAGGCTTCCCCTCCCGTTCTCCAGCCTGGCCAATTCTTATCATCTCTTATTTCGATAACCTTGGTTCCCACGCTAGGTCCAGTATTGTTACGTCTAGCTCAGGGGTGTCAAACTCAATTTCATTGAGGGCCACATCTGCATTGCGGTTGCCCTCGGGGGGCCGGGTGGGTGCGGCCTACTGGGTGGGCGTGGATGGAGTGGGTGTGGACTATTGGGTGGGCGTGGCCAGCTCTACATCGTTCGCGTCAAGGGTGCCTGTGGGGGCCTGGGCAGGAGTGGGACAGATCTGAGGGTCTCTGGCAGAAGGAGGTGGGACCAGGGCAGAGCCCATCAAGCCGGATATGTGAAGTAGGCGAGGGCCATTTGCTGGCCACTTCCAGGCGATGGTGCATTTCTTCATTCCTCACAAAGGGTGACACCTCCCCAGCATGCACCCAGGGGGTGGGGCCGACACGGCATGGGCTGGTTCCTATGCATTTCAGCATAGATGGCCACCACAAAATTGTACATTGGCTCCTGGCCGGCTTGGACCAGGGCCAAGGCAGCGGGGGCCGTTCCCTCACTGTTTCCAGGATGGCTTCACGGGCCACATGGAACCACTTCGCGGGCCGCATAAATCATAAATCCCTTTTTTTCCCACGCCACAGTCACTAAATGAACGATTATAAGTGGAAGACTGTTATCTGGATTCTATCCGTGCTGGTAAAAAAAATAAATCAATCAAAGTATCTGAATTGAAAACATCTCAAAAGGGGAGAAATTCCCTTCTTTATTAACCCGCAACTTTTTGGGGTGTCTTTTTTTTTTTTTTTTTGCTACAGGTATAAAGATTATCAGCCCGGATGGCCCAAATGCCTCGACGCTGATTCGGTAGACCAATTGCACCTGAGCGATCAATACTCCAGCATCAAATCCTGCTCCTTCCGCGTCCTTCGGAAAGCCGCGTACGTAAAAAATTGGAAACGGATCAGGAGGAGAGTGGAAGAATCCTTCAATTATGGCCAGAAAAAATAATCCTTCTTCTATTTCGCCGTTTAATCGGTTTCCCGATTAAGGTTCTGTCAAATCGCCACAGCGAGGGGGGCTGGACTAGATGGCCTCCAGGGTCCCTTCCAACCTTATTATTCTATCTATGTTCTATTATTCGGTTCGAAATATTTAATAATTGACCGAAACGTAACCTACAAAAATAGAAAGAAATAAAAATGAAAATAAAGGTAAAATAAGGGAGGAAAAGGGGAAGAGAGAAAAGTGTAGGGTAGAAGGGAAAAAAGGGGGGGAGTATTGATTTCCGTCTCCTTTGGTGCAGTAGAATAAGGTAAATGAGCAGGGGGTTGGACTAGAAGACCTCCAAGGTCCCTTCCAACTCTGTTATTCTATTCTATTCTATTCTATTCTATTCTATTCTATTCCTAATTCTAATTCTAATTCTAATTCTAATTCTATTCCTAATTCTATTCCTAATTCTAATTCTAATTTTATTCTTTCTAATTCTAATTCTATTCCTAATTCTAATTCTATTCCTAATTCTAATTCTATTCCTAATTTTAATTCTAATTCTAATTCTATTCCTATTCCTAATTCTAATTCTAATTCTATTCCTAATTCTAATTGTAATTCTATTCCTAATTCTAATTCTAATTCTATTCCTAATTCTAATTCTATTCCTAATTTTATTCCTAATTCTAATTCTAATTCTATTCCTAATTCTAATTCTATTCCTAATTCTATTACCTATTCTAATTCTATTACCTATTCTATTCTATTCTATTTATTCCTAATTCTAATTCTAATTCTAATTCTATTCCTAATTCTAATTCTATTCCTAATTTTAATTCTAATTCTAATTCTATTCTATTCCTAATTCTAATTCTAATTCTATTCCTAATTCTAATTCTAATTCTAATTCTAATTCTAATTCTAATTCTATTCCTAATTCTAATTCTATTCCTAATTCTAATTCTAATTCTAATTCTAATTCTATTCCTAATTCTAATTCTAATTCTAATTCTAATTCTATTCCTAATTCTAATTCTATTCCTAATTCTAATTCTAATTCTATTCCTAATTCTAATTCTATTCCTAATTCTAATTCTATTCCTAATTCTAATTCTAATTCTAATTCTATTCCTAATTCTAATTCTAATTCTATTCCTATTCCTATTCCTATTCCTAATTCTAATTCTAATTCTAATTCTAATTCTAATTCTATTCCTAATTCTAATTCTAATTCTATTCCTAATTCTAATTCTATTCCTAATTCTAATTCTAATTCTAATTCTATTACCTATTCTATTCTATTCTATTCAAAAAACAAGAAAGTTGCCTCTTGAAAAAGCACCATTGGGACAACTGAGGACTCAGATAAACCTCCAAGTGGCCTCAATGACTCTCTAAAATAAGGCAAATGACCAGCTGTCTGCAAGGAGTATAAATCCTTCCATTCCTCCACCATCCAGTCAGAGCCGAAGAAGCTTCCGGGATGAGAAGCTAAACAAGAAAGTCCAGTTGCCTCTTGGAAAAAAGGCACCTATGACACGACGTCCTTCCATTTTTGTGCCTAAAGTCACCTTGCTGCCGTCGACATATATAACATCAAAGTTCCATTCCCCCCTCCCCAAGTTCTTTTCTTTATCCATTAGGCCCTATTATTCTCTGTTCTCACCTGCTTCTCTTCCATTTATTCTTCCCTTTTTCAACCCCAGGGAAATCGAGTTGAAGCTAAAAGGGTTGTTGAACCTCAAGGGCTCCTGGAGAAAGTTAGCTGACATCCGAAGGGCGTTTTGGTTTTATCGGACCCCAACTTCAGGTCAGTCTGCCCTCCAGGCCATCTTTGCAAGGTCTCTGCGGGGGACTTAAAAGAGTCCCAAAGAACTTTGATTTTCTGCCTTTGTGATTTTTTTTAACCATACCTATAAACACCTTATAGAATAGAATAGAATAGAATAGAGTAGAGTAGAGTAGAGTAGAGTAGAGTAGAGTAGAGTAGAGTAGAGTAGAACAAATAGAATAGAATAGAATAATAAAATATAGAATAGAAAGAATAGAATAGAATAGAATAGAAAATATGGAATGGAATGAAATGGAATGGAATATAGAATAGAATAGAATAGAATAGAATAGAATAGAATAGAATAGAATAGAATAGAATAGAATAGAATAGAATAGAAAGGAAATAGAATTAGAATAGAAAAAGAAAGGAAATAGAATAGAATAGAATAGAGTAGAGTAGAGTAGAGTAGAGTAGAGTAGAGTAGAGTAGAGTAGAGTAGAGTAGAGTAGAGTAGAATATAGACTAGACTAGACTAGACTAGACTAGACTAGACTAGACTAGACTAGACTAGACTAGAATAGAATAGAATAGAATAGAATAGAATAGAATAGAATAGAACTGGAAGGGACCATGGAGGTCTTCTAGTCCAGCCCCCTGCTCAAGCTTGACCCAAAACCAGAGTAGAGGTTGTGGAAGGGAATGCCAAGGTGGGAGGGATGGTATCTAGGCAACCAAAATTAGAAATATTGTTCTGTAGGACAGTCAACCAGATCTTTCTTGTCCCAGAAAACCAGACCGACAGGTGACCTTTTCAAGGACATTTCTGTGTCCCCAGAATACGTCAGCAAGTATTGGGATGAAGATGCTTTTTTTGGCTACCAATATCTCAACGGGGCGAGCCCTGGGATCATCCAGCGATGCTCAGAGATTCCAGCCAAATTCCCGGTCACACAAGAGATGGTGGCCGAATCGTTGGGACTGGAGACCACCCTGGAGGAAGAGGTGAAGGTAAGATGAGGAACACACTAAAACCAGCCATACGGCAAGACCAGCTCTACCAAGAATGACTGGTTGACGTTCTGGAGAAGGTTTGGTGGCCAAGAGCTGATGAGAAGCCAACATCTCCCTAAGCTTCTGAAGGCTTCACGGATAGTCCATCTGATACTCTCTCCACTCCTTTCCCCCCAAAGCAAGCTTGTGAGGTGGGATGGGTTGAAAGAGAAGTCCCACCTCAAAATCCTCCAGGGTCCTTTCATGGTTATGGAGGACCTTCCTAAACCAGTCCAAGGCCTTGACCTTCACTTAACTACAGAACGGTAACAAAAAGGTATTTTGGAGTCCCGGAGATAGGAAGTCCCAAATGGAGGAGTCTTTGGGTGACCCATTTGAGGTCCCCTTTCTATGGGGAACAAGTTTCAGGACTGCCTCGTTGAAAAGGAGAAGGCTGTTGTTCATCCCCCAGAGTTGGTGCCAGGCTGATTTTGGTAGAGCCAGCTCAAGCTGAGGTCTTTCGCCCTGTAGCAACCAATGTATGGATCCTGGCTAGTTCCCAGGTTCTCTGAATTTAATTGGATCTCCACAAGGATGGTGGCTTGGGGTCCTTCATTGTAAACAGTGGAAGGAAGGAAGGAAGGAAGGAAGGAAGGAAGGAAGGAAGGAAGGAAGGAAGGAAGGAAGGAAGGAAGGAAGGAAGGAAGGAAGGAAGGAAGGAAGGAAGGAAGGGCAAAGTAGGGGGCACTTGGAGAGGAGTCCACATCTTCCATCTGGGAAATGTAGCGTGGTCTTTCCAGGTGCCTCTTCCCCCACCTTTCTCCCCCACCATTCCCATGCTCTGCTCATGACTTCCAGAAAGGCCGGGTCTTCCTCATCGACTGCCAGATCCTGGAGGGTCTCCCAGCCACCACAATCAATGGGTCCCCCCAGTACGTCTCGGCTCCCCTCTGCCTCCTCCACCTCAACCCCTGGAAGGAGATGATGCCCATTGCCATTCAGGTGAGGAGCCCAACTTTCTCCCTTTTTCTTCACAGACAGACAGACAGACAGACAGACAGACAGACAGACAGACAGACAGACAGACAGGGATGGATGGATGGATGGATAGAGATGGATGGAGGGATGG
Organism: Protobothrops mucrosquamatus; assembly: GCF_001527695.2. Taxonomy (NCBI): domain Eukaryota; kingdom Metazoa; phylum Chordata; class Lepidosauria; order Squamata; family Viperidae; genus Protobothrops; species Protobothrops mucrosquamatus. The sequence goes on along the minus strand of NW_015389151.1, from coordinate 56,815 downwards.
ATGGATGGATAGAGATGGATGGATGGATGGATAGATAGATAGACAGACAGACAGACAGACAGACAGACAGACAGACAGACAGACAGACAGACAGACAGACAGACAGACAGACAGACAGACAGACAGATAGATAGATAGATAGATAGATAGATATTGATGGATGGATGGATGGATGGATGGATGGACGGACGGACGGACGGACGGACGGTCGGTCGGACGGACGGACGGACGGACGGACAGACAGACGGACGGACAGACAGATAGATTGATTGATTGATAGGGATAGATAGATGGATGGATGGATGGATGGATGGATGGATAGATAGATAGATAGATAGATAGATAGATAGATAGATAGATAGATAGATAGATAGATAGATAGATAGATAGATAGATAGATAGATAGATAGATAGATAGATAGATAGATAATTGATGGATGGATGGATGGATGTATAGATAGATAGATAGATATTGATGGATGGATGGATGGACGGACGGACGGACGGACGGACGGACAGACAGACAGACAGACAGATTGATTGATAGGGATAGATAGATAGATGGATGGATGGATGGAGGGATGGATGGATGGATAGATAGATAGATAGATAGATAGATAGATAGATAGGGATGGATGGATGGATGGATGGATAGATAGATAGATAGATAGATAGATAGATAGATAGATAGATAGATAGATAGATAGATGAGATTGATGGATGGAGAGAGAGGGGGGGATGGATAGATAGGTAGGTAGGTAGGTAGGTAGATAGATAGATGGATGGATGGATGGATGGATGGATGGATGGGAGAGAGAGAGAGAGAGAGAGAGAGAGAGAGAGAGAGAGAGAGAGAGAGAGAGAGAGAGAACTTTTATGTTCTCCAGAGGGTCCTTTGAAATAACAGGAATCTCGCTCCTTTCTTCTCGCTCCAGCTGACTCAGCAACCTGGGCCCAGGAGCCCCATTTTCCTCCCCACGGATCCGGAGTGGGACTGGGCGCTGGCCAAGTTCTGGGTCCGCAACAGCACGCTTTACCTCCATGAGATCCTGGCCCACCTGCTTCACACACACCTCTTGGTGGAGGCCTTCCTGTTGGCCACCCTCCGGCAGCTTCCCAAGTGCCACCCCGTGTACAAGGTGCGTCTTTGTGGGGGGGAGGAAGCCCGAGGAGGTCGGTCAGAGAGAGAGAGAGAGAGAGAGAGCTTCAGCCACAAGGAGGCGGTCAACAAAGGTCTTGGCCAGGAGAGGACCCAGATGTCCACTGGAGTTTGGGAGTCATGGCCGTGACTTGTCCCCTGCTCAGAACATCTCCAGGGACTCATCCAGAGATCTCTAGAAGTTGAGGGACTCTCAGAAGGGGTGCAGGAGATAGTTCCTCCTCTCTGATCTTCTCCCCGTTGACCTCAAGAGGTCGTGGAGAGCAAGGAGGAGGAGAACATCTCCCAGAGACTCCATAACTTCCTTCACGTCTTCTCTGACCCGCCTTGTCACTTGTCCACAGTTGTTAATCCCCCACTTCCGTTACACGCTGCATATCAACATCCTTGGCCGGACGCACCTGTTGGCCCCCGATGGGATGCTGGACAAGGTAAGGGATGACTTCTCCTCACTCTGGGTCATCCTGATCTCGGAGGAGGTGGGCCACCAAGGTGGACCTACGTCAGAGCTGGGAAGGGAACGGGGGCAGGGGGGGCTCCAGTGATGTTATGGGAGGGGAAGAGCATTTGGTGGGGCTGGCATATGAAGGAGGGGTGTCTGGCGGCTGAGTTGAAGTCCAAAAATGGAAAATAGAAGGCACTACTCAATGAGTAAAGGCCTACTCCTCCTTTTCTACATGGGTCAGGAATCCTCTTATGAAGATGTACTAAAAATATGATCTTTCTTCCGCTCTCTCTCTCTCTCTCTCTCTTCTTTCTTCTTCCCCGTTTCCCGCTCCTCCTTCCTTCCTTTTCCTTTTCCTTTTTCTTTTTTTTCTTTCTTTCTCTGTTCTCTTCCCCTTCCTTTCCTTCCCCTGCTGGTTCTTTCTTTCTTTCTTTCTTTCTTTCTTTCTTTCTTTCTCTTTCTTTCTTTCTTTCTTTTTCTTTTCTTTCTCTCTCACTCTCTCTTTGTTCTTTCTTTCATTCTTTTTTCTTTCTTTCTTTCTCTCCGTCTCTCTCTCTCTTTTTCTTTCTTTCTTCTTTCTTTCTTCTTCCCCTTTCCCATTCCTCCTTCCTTTCTTCCTTTTCCTTTTTATATATTTTTCTTTTTCCTTTTTTTCCCCTGTTCCCTTCCCCTTCCACTTCCTTGCTTTTCTTTCTTTCTTTCTTTCTTTCTTTCTTTCTTTCTTTCTGTTTTCTTTCTTTCTTTCTTCTTCCCCCTTTCCGGTTCCTCCTTCCTTCCTTTTCCTTTTTTATATAATTTTTTCCTTTTTTCTTTTTTCCCTGTTTCCTTCCCCTTCCTCTTCCTTGCTTTTCTTTTTTTCTTTCTTTCTTTCTTTCTCTTTCTTTCTTTCTTTCTTTCTTTCTCTCTCTCTTTCTTTTTCTTTCATCTTTCCTTTCTTTCTTTCTTTCTTTCTCTTTCTTTCTCTCTCTCTTTTTCTTCCTTTCTTTCTTCTTTCTTTCTTTCTCTCTCTTTTTCTTTTTCTTTCTTTCTTTCTTTCTTTTTCTTTCATCTTTCCTTTCCTTTTTCTTTCTTTCTTTCCATCTCTCTCTTTCTCTCTCTCTCTTTCTTTCTCTTTCTTTCTTCTTTCTTTCTTTCTTTCTTTCTTTTTTCCTTCCTTCTTTCTTTCTTTCTCTTTCTTTCTTTCTTTCTTCCTTCCTTCCTTCCTTCCTTCCTTCGTTTCTAGATGTTAGGCACAGGTTTCCAGGGTCTGTCGCAGTTGGTGGCCAGGGGCCTTTCGAAGCTGACCTACTCCATGCTCTGCCTCCCTGATGACCTCCGGGAGAGAGGGGTGGATTCATTGCCCAACTACTACTACAAGGAGGATGGGTTGAAGCTCTGGAGTGCTATAGAGAGGTATTATTCCCCATAGAAGGCAATCGGGGTGTGTGAGAATATGGCAGGCGAGGTTTATCTGCACCCCCTCCTCAAATTACAGAACTGCAGGCTTGATCAGGGGTGTCTATCATTCAGCATCTAAAGACAGTATTTTTCAACCTTATCAGCTTTAAAATGGCTGGACTTCAACTCCCAGAATTCCCTAGCCAGCATGGGAATTCTGGGAGTTGGAAGTACACACATCTTAAGCTGCTGACATTGAAGGACACTGCTATAGGGGAATTCAGGCCATAGTATCTCGCCTGCAAGATAATGTCTGCATTAGAAATCTTGGTTTGCATGAAATAAGTAAACATATTTGATGCACTTGTGGTTTCTTAGAATGAGCGGGGAATGCTGAATACAGCCAAAACAGATAACCCAGTTTATATTTTGTCTGTTTTATTAAACTATGATTAACATAAGCCTTGGTGGGTAAGAGCAGTTAATTCATGCAGAGTCAATAGAATAGAATAGAATAGAATAGAATAGAATAGAATAGAATAATAGAATAGAATAGAATAGAAAAAGGAATAGAATAGAATAGAATAGAATAGAATAGAATAGAATAGAATAGAATAGAATAGAATAGAATAGAATAGAAAATATGGAATGGGGATAGATAGAATAGAATAGAAAAAGGAATAGAATAGAAAAAGGAATAGAATAGAATGGAATGGAATGGAGGAGGAATAACAGAATAACAGAGTTGGAAGGGACCATGGAGGTCTTCTAGTCCAACCCCCTGCTCAGGCAGGAAATCCGCCTAGGCCATTTCAGACAAACGGTTGTCTAACCTCTTATTAAAATTTCCAGTGTTGGAGCATTCACACCTTCTGGAGGCAGGTGGTTCCCCTGGTTAATTGTTCTCACCATCAGGAAGTTTCTCCTTAGTTCCAGGTTGCTTCTCTCCTTGGTTAGTTCCCATCCGTTGCTTCTTGTCCTGTCCTTCTGGCCCTTTGGAGAATAGCTTGACTCCCTCTCCTTCGTGGCCACCCCTGAGATGTTGGAACACGGCTATCACGTCACCCCCTCGTCCTTCTCTTCGTTAAACTAGGCACCATTGGTTGAGATGGGGGGGGCTCTAAAAAAAATTTAATAAATGAAAAATAATATTGACTGGCCCAAGAGAAAGCCCGAGGAATTTAAATATAGCTCGGGTTGAATACCTAGCAGCGGGTAGAATTTTTCCCTAAAGCAGTGTTTCTCAACCTTGACATTTTTAAGGCATGTGGACTTCAACTCCCAGAATTCCACAGCCAGCAATGCCGGCTGTGGAATTCTGGGAGTTGAAGTCCACCTGCCTTAAAATTGTCAAGGTTGAGAAACACTGCCCTAAAGGCTTCTTAGCTTTTCCACAGTACGTTTGTTTATCAGAAGTTCCTGCCACTTAGCAAATGCCAGCTTTTCTCTCGTGTCCCGGGATTGATGGCCCTTGTGATCCCCCAGCTTTGTGTCTGGAATGGTCGGTCTCTATTACCCAAGCGACGGAGCTGTGGAGAAGGACATGGAGCTGCAGGCTTGGGTGGCTGAAATCTTTGAAAAGTGTTTCCATCACCGGCAAACCTCTGGTAAAAATCCTTTTCTCTCAAATCCAACATGGCTTCCCTGCGACCGAGGGGGTGAAATCAAGAATTGCCCGCTGCAATTTGATCCGGGGGGGGGGGTGTCCGATCCTGGCAACCGTCAGGCTGGTGGACTTCAACTCCCAGAATCCCCCAGCCTAGCAAGGGGCCCAACCAGAATTCAGCGCGGATAGGACAACGGACGAATGTGATGATTGGGCCACTTGATTCGATCGGATGACTTTCTTAATAGAGAGCGGGTATGCGGTCGGCGTAATATACCTTGACTTCAGCAAAGTGAAGGAGAAAAAAAAGAGCTGGCAGGGGGAATTGTGGGAGTTGAAGTCCACAAGTCGGCAAGATTGGACAACCCTGTTTTAGACCCTCCCTCGACACGGGGGTGGCTTTTTCAAAAGGATCCGGACGTTTTGATTGGTTCAAAACACAATCATTGTTAGAGAGCTCTATGATAAGAGAAGAAAGGGTATTAATTGATGATGTATTAAATTAAGAGGTGGAATATATGTGTGAAAAAATTAGAATGTTATTCTTGGAATATTATGTGTGTTGTAGAAGGGATACCCAAAATTTTATTAATACGTTTGTTTAAGATCAATTGGAATATTTTAATTGAAATTAGTGGAGCTTAAAAGCAGGAGTGATTGATGTAGATGTAATAGTAGGGATGATTCTGTGGATTGATTGAATTTTAAGAAGAAATAGATTAAACTCAATTTGTTATATCCTGTGAGGAAATAGAGGGGGGAATTTTTTTTTTAAGGTATTAATTTTAGTTATATATATATGACTTGTTTTGTTATGATTGATTACCCTTTCACCACGGTGTTTTCCTGAGCACTTTGATGTTAAAATTAAAAAAACCAATAAAATGTGTATTAAAAAAACCACAATCATTGCATGGTTAGATGCAAATCTTAGATTTGCACATGTCACCTGTCTTACGGGAGCTGCATCATTTACCTGTCTGCTTCCAGGTACAATTCAAGGTGCTAGTTGTCATCTTTGAAACCCTACATGGCTTAAGGCCAGATTATTTGAAGGACCGTCTTTTCCCAATTACATCCACGTGACCCACCAGAATGGGGAGACAGGAGGTGTTATGGGTCCCCTCTCTTAAGGAAGTCCATCTGGCGGGACCAATAGGAAGGGTCTTCTCCATGGTGGCTCCCTCCATTATTTGAAGGACCGTCTTTTCCCAGTTACATCCACCCAACCCACCACGGCAGGGAGGCAGGAGATGTTATGGGTCCCCTCTCTTAAGGAAGTCCATCTGGTGGGACCAAGCAGAAGGGCCTTCTCTGTGGTGGCTCCCTCCCTGTGGAACATCATCCATGTGGAGATAAGATTGGCCCCCATCTTGAGACTCTTTCTGAAGGCCCTGAAGATGTGGTTTTGACAATGGGCCTAGGGACCTCAAAGTGATACGGACCCCTTCAAGTGGTTGGGTCAGTTCTTGTCACCAGGAGGGTTAGGGGGGTCTTCGGGCTTGCATTAAGGGTTTTTTCCTGGAGTCAACATGAGTTGGGCAGCCATATAAATTTTCTTAATAAATAAGTAATCCCATCCCACGAATTGGTGTTTTTTTTAATTCTTCCAGGTTTTCCTGCACATCTAGGAACTATTGCTGAGTTAACCAAGTTTCTGACCATGATGGTCTTCACCTGTTCAGCCCGCCATGCCAGTGTCAACAATACCCAGGTTTGGAGGGTCCTCTTTTCTTCTTCCTTAACTCTATGGGAGGTGGGTTGGACCCTCCATCTGCCCCTTTTCTCCAACTCTATGTTCCGCATGCTGGCTTGATATTACGGAAGGTAAACCAAGATATCGAGATGATATCAGATTTCTGGAAATCTCACCGTACGCATGAAGCAGGAGTTTAATAAACATTGACTCCATGCTTGGAGATGAAGCTCCTTAGATATCTCCATACTTGGAGATGAAGCTCCTTGGATGATTCCATGCTTGGAGATAAAGCTCCTTAGATGTCTCCATGCTTGGAGATGAAGCTCCTTAGATGTCTCCATGCTTGGAGATGAAGCTCTTTAGATGTCTCCATGCTTGGAGATGAAATTCCTTGGATGATTTCATGCTTGGAGATAAAGCTCCTAAGATGTCTCCATGCTTGGAGATGAAGCTCCTTAGATGTCTCCATGCTTGGAGATGAAGCTCCTTAGATGTCTCCATGCTTGGAGATGAAGCTCTTTAGATGTTTCCATGCTTGGAGATGAAATTCCTTGGATGATTCCATGCATGGAGATGAAGCTCTTTAGATGTTTCCATGCTTGGAGATGAAATTCCTTGGATGATTCCATGCTTGGAGATAAAGCTCCTTAGATGTCTCCATGCTTGGAGATGAAGCTCCTTAGATGTCTCCATGCTTGGAGATGCTCTTTAGATGTTTCCATGCTTGGAGATGAAACTCCTTGGATGATTCCATGCTTGGAGCTCCTTGGATGTCTCCATGCTTGGAAATGAAGCTCCTTGGATGATTCCATGCTTGGAGATGAAGCTCCTTAGATGTCTCCATGCTTGGAGATGCTCTTTAGATGTTTCCATGCTTGGAGATGAAACTCCTTGGATGATTCCATGCTTGGAGATGAAGCTCCTTAGATGTCTCCATGTTTGGAAATGAAGCTCCTTAGATGACTCCATGCTTGGAGCTCCTTGGATGATTCCATGCTTGGAGATAAAGCTCCTTAGATGTCTCCATGCTTGGAAATGAAGCTCTTAGATGACTCCATGCTTGGAGATGGAGCTCCTTGGCTGTTTCCACACTTCAGAGATGGAGCTACAAGTTGCACTTTTAGAAAGCACCCCAGCATCCCAGATAGCCAACAGAGGTCTCCTTTCTGGACCTCCTCTAGGGAAGAACTCTAAAACCTTGCCTTTCCAGCATTCCAGCAATGCTCCTGCCTCTGAAGGGCCTCTAACCTCCAACTTCCATCTTTCCCCAGTTTGATTTTGGAGCCTGGATGCCCAACTACCCTTCCACCATGAGAAGGCCTCCCCCGGAATCCAAGGGAAGTGTGACGTTTGCCGACATCATGGAGACCTTGCCAGATGTCAGCACCAGCTGCCAGACATTGCTCATCTTATGGCTCCTGAGCAGAGAACGAGGAGACAAGGTGAGAATGATGGTTTGGGTATCAAAGAGCCCAATGTGTCCTCAGGGTCCCCTGAGTGGTGCGAATGGGTGTGGAGCCTTCTTGGGACTGCTGAAAGGATTGTGTTGTAGACTTGAGATAGACGGTGTCGTGTCCCTCTCCCTCTGTTGAGGGAAGGCTGTTCAATTTTGACCCAGATGGGCCTCTTTGACCCCTCTTTCAAACCAGAGGTCCTCTCTGTCCAAAATGTGGACTTTCCTGTCTTCGAAAGAGTGGCCTTCATCTTTTAAATGCAGATGGACTGCTGAATCTGGTCCTGATGGCTTTGTTCTCCCATGTTGCGTCACGCGTTTGTGAAGTGGTTGTTTCGTTTCCCCAATGTACGGATCTGCACACGGCTCACTGCCTTGTACTGCCTATGCCACGTTGCTCAGTTTGTGTCTGGGCGTTTTGTCCTTGGGGTGGACAAGCTTTTGTCTTAGTGCATTCTTGGGTTTGAGATGTGCACGTGTGTTGTGTGGGTTGGAGATCCTTCTGAGCTTTTCCAATATGCCTCCAAAGGGGACACATCTCGTGATCTCCAAACATCTCCCTTGGGTTGATGGTTCTCCTAACCCTTCTCAAGAAGATGGTTCTCCAGATCTCCTAAGGTGGGACATCACCATGGTTTTCTTTAATCTCTTTCCAGAGATCTCTGGGCTACTACCCTGAGGAACATTTCACGGAGGAAGGTCCAAAGAAGGTCATCGCCACGTTCCAAAAAAGTCTGGCCAACATCTCCCGGGAAATCGAGGAGAGGAACCGACGCCTTTCGCTGCCGTACAATTATCTCAACCCTTCTGAGGTAGCGAACAGCATCTCCATCTAAGGACCGGTCACTGATCCTTGTTGTTCCTCAGCCCACCGAGGACCTTCCATGGAAAGACACCGGTCAAGAGTTAGGACACTTCGTCTAGATTGAGGCGACCTTGGCCAACCTTGAGAACTTTGGTTGTGGAACAGAGAAGACTTGTGTTGAAGATGTGAAAACAAGTAAGGGGTGACATGATAGCAGCCTTCCACTATCTCAGGGGTTGCCACAAAGAAGAGGGAGTCAAGCGCCTGAAGGCAGGACAAGAAGCAACGGGTGGAAACTCATCAAGGAGAGAAGCAACCTAGAACTAAGGAGAAACTTCCTGACAGTTAGAACAATTAACCAGTGGAACAACCTGCCTCCAGAAGCGGTGAATGCTCCAACACTGGAAGTTATTAAGAAGAGACAGGACAGCCATTTGTCTGAAATGGTCTAGGGTTTCCTGCCTGAGCAGGGGGTTGGACTAGATGACCTCCAAGATCCCTCCAACTTTATTATTATTATTATTATATAACCACCCATTTCATGTAGTGACTCTGAACAATTTACTGGACTGAATCCTTCTGTTTGGCAATATTCCAGAGACAATATTCCAGGATATTGCCTCTAACCCAATCTTATTTTCTTAATTGATTCAAAACAAACAGAGATATCATTATTAAAACTCACACGGTATACTTCCACACCTCTCCTCCCGGTTTGATGGCAATCCTGAATTCACCTATCTGAAATTGCTCCAATTAGTATGTCTGCTTCTGAACTCCTGCCAGGAAATCAAAGCCATAAGCTTAATTACGGCTGGTGAAGTTTCAATTTAAGGAAAGTATTGCTTTTTTTTATTGGCAAAAGGTATAGGCTTAATTGTCCTTAATTAAGCGAAGCTATACAAGGCCAAATTTAGGTCAGAATCTAACAGTTGGGGTCCTCTAAACTTTTCTAAATTAGGAGATCCATAGCAGTGATGGCGAACCTTTTAGAGACCGAGTGGCCAAACTGCAACCCAAAACCCACTTATGCATCGTTGAGTGCCAGGTGGATGTGGCCATTGGGTGGGCATGACCCATTGGGTGGGTGTGGCTGCGGTGATAATGGCAGACTGGGTGGGACTAAAAAGTTCAATCAATCAATTCCAACTTTGCAAGATCTTTTTTTTTTCCCCAAGAAGTTGAAATTGACTGATTGAACCTTTTTTTTTTTTTTTGCACACGGCGGCAGAGGCCTAAAGCGAAAAGGTTTTATAAAACTCAGCTGAAGGCCTAGGACTGGGGCGACGGCACGCGTGCCCACAGAGAGGGCTCTGAGTGCCGCCTCTGGCACCCGTGCCATAGGTTTGCCACCACTGATCCATAGCTTGGTCTTTTTAAAAAAAGAGAAGGAATGAAGATTGGATTGCAAAAGAAATATATGAAAAAAGGTGAAGGGGTCAAGATGAAGGGGAAGAATAAGAAAAGAATAAGAATTCCCCTAGCTAGGATGATTTAAGATGGGTGGACTTCAACTCCCAGAATTCCGTGGCCAGAATGCTTTAAGATGGGTGGATTTCAACTCCCAGAATTCCCCAGCCAGAATGCTTTAAGATGGGTGGACTTCAACTCCCAGAATTCTCCAGGCAGCCATGTTTTAAGATGGGTGGACTTCAACTCCCAGAATTCTCCAGGCAGCCATGTTTTAAGGTGGGTGGACTTCAACTCCCAGAATTCCCCAGCCTGAATACTTTAAGATCAATGACCAAAACTGGAAAAAAAAAACTGGGGTCCAACCAGGGTGGAATAAAGTAGGAATAAAATATCCTAACATTTGGAAACTATAAGACTGCTGCTGAAAAAAAAATCAAGTTCAGTTCCAAGCCGGGAGTAAGACACTGGAAATAAAATGGAGGCTGACTGCTTGGGAAAGAAGGTTTAATGATGAGCAGAACCAACAACAGCAGGTAGTTCTGGGACAGCTGACAAACTGATTTGATGAGCACAAAGTTTTTTTATACAGTTTTACAGCATTTCCTAATTTGGAGGCTTGCTTTGTGTGCTTTTGTTTAGCTTGTTTCACAAAGGCTAGCAATGGGTCTAAAACACTGGCTTCCTTGGGTTTTAATCCTGTCAAACAAATGTAATTAATTTTACCCAATTATCCTTAGTCTATCCATTGCCTCCACTTGCAGGCTTGATTCAGTGTTTCTGCTTTTTTGCGTTCTTAACACACTGCCGATGCAACAACCGAATTCACATGGTTTGTAACTGTTCGTAAAGCTACTTTCGGTTTCATCTTCCAGATAAATCTCTGCTCTTGTCATGCCATCCTACCCATGTTTCACAACCTTGCAAATCAGACACTTCAAGAAAGAGACACTTAGCTGGAATGCAAACAGGTTACGCCAACAGCCGCTCTGGGAAATTACCTAATCTTAAAATATAAGGTTATTAAGTCCATATCAAGTTAGACTGGTTTTCTTAGGATCCCCTCTAGAAATTTCTCTGGAATCAGGTTTGGAGTGGTGAGATATCTGGAGAGGGGTCCAAAAATCAAGATGGCAGCCACCACCATGACAATAACAGAATTTTTAACACTTGTTTCCAAGGGAATTGAATCAAAACATGGGTACCTATCACAGCACACTCTCCACTTCCCGCCAGATTATTGCGAGAAGTTTTATATATTCCAAATATATTTCATTCTTTATACGGTTTCCATCTCCCCTTAGAATATGAACAGAATCCACAAGGGTCTGAGAATCAGGGTCTCCCGAGTTAATCAAACTAGCAAACTTCCTCAAACCCCAGACCTAATCCATATGCAAACACAAACAGAGTTAATTAACTTGAATAGAACAGAGCTGGAAGGGGCCTTCGAGGTCTTCTAGTCCAGCCCCCTGCTTAAACAGGAGAACCTATACCATCTCTGAAAAATGACTGTCCCGTCTCTTCTTAAAAATCTCCAGCGCTCACAATTTCTGGTGGCAAACTGTTCCACTGGTTGATTGTCCTCACTGTCAGGAAGTTTCTCCTTAATTCCAGGTTGCTTCTCTCCTTGATCAGTTTCCAACCATTGTTTCTCGTCCTACCCTCAGGTGCTTTGATGAATATGACCCCCCTCTTCTTTGTGGCAGCCCCTCAAATACTGGAACTCTACTATCATGTCTCCGCTGTTTCTTCTTTTCTTTAGACTAGCCAAACCCAAATCCTATTGTCTATTATTTTATATTTGTGAGACACTATTTAAAATTTCTTAAAATCCCAAAAAAGGTAAAACTCAACATGTCAAATTAAGCTAAAAGTTTATCCTTTCCCCCCTGCTTTTTGCCCATTGTCTATTATTTTAGATTTTTGAGACACTATTTAAAATTTCTTAAATCAAAAAAAAAAGATAAAACTCACCAGACGTCAAATTAAGCTTGCCGTTGTGAGGATCTCTAATATCCATCAAGAGGTTAAATCTGTATCCTTTCTGGTAGAATAATTATTAATGTTTCAGCCCATGTAAACAACACTTTACACTAATACTGAAGAAACGGTGGGATCGGATCATTAAAGAAAGGATGGCACAGGAGGAACAAAATGAAATGGGAATGACAAAAATTAAAATGATTTTAAATAATTAAAGAGAATTGTTAAATTGTCCTGTGGCAAGTTATCCCACGAGGAGTTGGTCCCGTGGTGAGTTGACCACAGAGAGTTTGATGTAGAGAGGTCTCCCCTTCTGGGCTGGCTTAGCCATTTTAATTCTTTACTGCTGGTGTTTTGGCTCCCTCTAGTGTCCATTTGCAACTTTCCTCAAGCCTCAGTTCCTAAATAAGACAATAGAATAGAATAGAATAGAATAGAATAGAATAGAATAGAATAGAATAGAATAGAATATAAAGTATAATAGAATAGAGTAGAGTAGAGTAGAGTAGAGTAGAGTAGAAATAAGGAATAGAGTATAGAATAGAAATAAGGAATAGAATAGAATAGAATAGAATAGAATAGAGTAGAGTAGAGTAGAGTAGAGTAGAGTAGAGTAGAGAAGAGTAGAGTAGAGTAGAGTAGAGTAGAGTAGAGTAGAGTAGAGTAGAAATAAGGAATAGAGTAGAGTAGAGTATAGAATAGAAATAAGGAATAGAATAGAATAGAGTAGAGTAGAGTAGAGTAGAGTAGAGTAGAGTAGAGTAGAGTAGAGTAGAGTAGAGTAGAGTAGAAATAAGGAATAGAGTAGAGTGGAGTAGAGTAGAATAGAGTATATAATAGAAATAAGGAATAGAATAGAATAGAATAGAATAGAATAGAATAGAATAGAATAGAATAGAATAGAATAGAATAGAATAGAAAATAGAGTAGAGTAGAGTAGAGTAGAGTAGAGTAGAGTAGAGTAGAGTAGAGTAGAGTAGAGTAGAGTAGAGGCTGAAGGGGACCTTGGAGGTCTTCTGCTCAAGCAGGAGAACCTATACCATCTCAGACAGGAGGAGGAGGAGGAGGAGGAGGAGGAGGAGGAGGAGGATGACAACTGTGAGGTCCTTGGTTGTTTTCTTGCAGATGTTTCATGACCCAACTAGGTAACATCATCAGTGTGAGTAAGGAGTGGGTTTTGCTCTGAGTTTATATTCTACTGGCTTGCCCTGTCCGTTTTGGTGAGAGTGGCCTTGGCGTTTCTTTCGTTGGGTTGTTTACTATTAGCTTGTCTGGCATTTGGCATTAGCTTTTTGACATCGGCAGTTGAAGGGCGTCTACTAGGATCTCCATACAATCCATCTGATCTTTTATACACCCCTTCACACACGTACCCGCCTCCAGCCTTGCCCCCAACCCTGCCACGGTCCACTCTGTCTCCTCCAACAGAAAGCAATCCCAACCACAGCACAGCAGATTCGCAAAATATATTTTTAAGTCAATGAAACAGACCAAACCCACGAATGACGTTTACGAAAACGAACATTTTTACACAGAGGATCCGCACAAAAATATTCGAGATTCTGAAGCCGGGCCCGTAGAAAAAGAGGAGACTGTTCCTGTTAGCAAAATATTTGCTAGGTTCCTTTTTTCTCTCATCAAGAAAATACAATCTTATATATCTGTATCTTACGTTTAGACGGCCCTGTAGGAAACCAGTTCAGACGTGGGATTGTTTTAACTGTAACTCTGAAACTACGGATCTAATCTGGAGACTCCAAATAGTTAAATTTAAGGTGGTTTTGTAGCGGTTTACATAAAGATAATATTCTGGTTTTCTCCTTAGTTGTGACCGAGTGGTTTTTTCCCCTCCTCTCGCAGAATTCTGGGAGCTGAAATCCACACATCTTAAAGTGCTGGATTCAAAAATTGCCGCGAGAACCGGGTTACAATCTTGAAAATTCAAAGTCATGCAGAAATGTTGGAAAAGGCTGAGTGTATCTATGATGCCTGCTCGGATGGTATACAACCGTGTTTCTCCATTTTGGTAACTTTAAGTCGAGTGGACTTCAACTCCCAGAATCCCCCAGCCAACATGGCTGGCTAGGGCAGGGGTAGGCAACCTTTGGCTGTTTTATGACTCGTGGACTTCAACTCCCAGAATTCCTCAGCCAGTATGGGGGAACTACGGTTTCCTTTATGACTCATGGACTTCAACTCCCAGAATTCCTGAGCCAGCCACACTGAGGGGAAAGGGAGAGGTTTCCAAGCTGAGCCTTGCTGGCTCAGGAATTCTGGGAGTTGAAGTCCAGGAGTCATGAGGGGGCCATAGTTCCCCCATGCTGGCTCAGGAATTCTGGGAGTTGAAGTCCACGAGTCATGAGGGGGGCATAGTTCCCCCATGCTGGCTCAGGAATTCTGGGAGTTGAAGTCCACCAGTCATAAACGAGCCAAGGTTGCCTATCCCTGGGCTAGGGGATTCTGGGAGTTGAAGTCCACACTGCTTAAAGTTACCAAAATGGAGAAACGCTGCTTAATAATGACCGGTTTCTTCAAGATGCTGTATTTAAACATAATTATTTTCCAGAAGGAAGTTTTGAGGAAACTCGTTTCCCCAAATCCATCCTTGCCGATCGCCCTCAAGTAGATTAAAAAAATACACAAGGTTTAATACAATTTTTTTTCCTGTTCCTCCTCAAAATAGCTAAAAGTTGGATCATAGAATAGCTGAACGTGGTCCCTTCCTACTTCTCTATTTTAAATTGTCATCTCTACCGCTGTTTTTGAGGTGGAGATAAATTAAATTAAATTCAGACTCCTGGCTCAGAAGAGGAAATGAATTCTTTAAGAAGAAAGCCCTTTTTTATATAAATTGTCACAAACATTCCTTCGAGGCCACACCGATATCTAATGGAGCTGAAGTCCCACCTTCGTTGGTGGGTCCGTGAATATTGTCTCATTCTCGCTGTACAGTCTCCAAGGGCCATCCCAGCTTCACCTCTGGATGGATTTGGTTTCTTCTAGAAAATCAGAAGGCTATCAACATACTCTCCTTGAAGGTCCCTTGGTGTGGTGTGGTGTGGTGTGGTGTCCACAAAGCCACCCAAATTCCAGTTCCAGCTGGATTATCTCTCCGCGATTTCTCTGAAATCATGGTCTTCCCTTTGTTAGCCATTCCTCTCCACATCCTGTCCTCTTTGCTAAGGAAATAATTAATGTTATGGAATCCAGGCGTCCATCCTTGTCAAAAGCTAGCCAAGTCCCCAACGGAAGTCAAGAGCAACTGCCATTCCTGGCTTGGCCAAAGTCCCACCAGGTCCTTGGCCCTGATTTAAAGTGTTCAAATGTTGAAGACCTAGTTGGCCAAAAATCCCAGCCTGCATCTCACCGTTGATCACAGTGGGTGAGAAAGAAGTCCTAGACCGACCACAGTTCCATCACGCACTAGAAGTTTGAAAGTAGCAGAAGATACGGAGGGAAAGGGATGCATCCCTTTGGGTTATTATGGGATGGCTCCCTGCCATCGGCCTCTTCTAGCAGATTGGCCCAAAGGCCATCAACAGGAAACACGAGCAGTGGCCAGCCACAGATCTGGGAATTGGTTGACCTAGTGAAAAAAAAAAAAGAGTGATGAAGTTATGAAAAAAAAAGTCTTTCTGATGTTCAGTGTCTCGATGTTTCATATTAACCTTGCCCAGTCTGACATCTTCCAGCCTCTGAAGTTCTTGAGAGCTTCCTTGAGGGACAGGAGAAGGAGGAGAAGGAGATGAGGCGTGGGTCAGAGAAGAGGCAGGGGAACTTCTTATGGATTTTATTTTATTTTATTTTTTGCAGAAAAATGAAAAAAAAACCTTGTTAACTCTTGACCCTCTATTATGCTATGTATTCAAGATGGACTGAATATAATTATACAGAATAGAATAGAATAGAATAGAATAGAATAGAATAGAATAGAATAGAATAGAATAGAATAGAATAGAATAGAATAGAAAATATGGAATGGAATAGAACAGAATATAGAATAGAATAGAATAATAAAATACAGAATAGAATAGAATAGAATAATAAAATACAGAATAGAATAGAATAGAATAGAATAGAATAGAATAGAGTAGAGTAGAGTAGAGTAGAGTAGAGTAGAGTAGAGTAGAGTAGAGTAGAGTAGAATAGAATAGAATAGAATAGAATAGAATAGAATAGAATAGAATAGAATAGAAAATATGGAATGGAATAGAACAGAATATAGAATAGAATAATAAAATACAGAATAGAATAGAATAGAATAGAATAGAATAGAAGAGAAGAGAAGAGAAGAGAAGAGAACTGGTAGGGACTTTAGAGGTCTTCTAGTCCAGCCCCCTGCTAATAATATGTAACATAACATAACATAACATAACATAACATAACATAATTCATGGCAAGGAAAGGGGAGGGGAGGGGTCTCTAAATTACTCCCACCGCGTCGAAGCCAGGATCAATGAAAACAGCCCTTGCACACAATTTATTCCATCACGGTCTCACCTCCATCACAACTGGCTTCATGCAACGGTCTTCTTCCCAGCTTACATTTTCTGTCCCTGACGAGCTTTCTGTAGCTTCTGCCTCCGGTCCTCAGGAACTTCATCCATGCTGATGCCGTGGCTGCTTGCCCTGGAGGAGAGAGAGCAAACTCAGTAAGATCTGAAGCAGAAAGAAGCAAGACCAGGATGGTGAAGGGCTGGGAGGTTGACTCTTCCAGAGATCAGAAATAATTGGAGGTTACTGCTTCAGACAGGAAGGCTGTGCAGAGAGTGGTGAGGACAGCAGAAACGTTGATTGGAAATCCGCTTCCTTCTATCCAGGACATTGGCACATAAGCGATGTTTGATCAGGGTCTGCAGGATTGTCTGTGACGCTACACATCCTCTCCATGACCTGTTTGCTTTGTTACCTTCTAGGACAATGTTTCTGAACCTTGGCAACTTTACGATGTGTGGACTTCAACTCCCAGAATTCTCCAGCTAGCGTTGCTAGCTGGAGAATTTTGGGAGTTGAAGTCCACACATCGTAAAGTTGCCAAGGTTGAGAAAAACACTGTTCTAGGAGGAAGCTTTGCGCATCTGAAGCGGAACAACTAGATTCTGTAATAGCTTTGTACCGTATAGCAGAGGTCCCCAACCTTTTGGGCACCAGGGACCGGTTCCGTGGAGAGAGGTTTTTCGGCGGACCGGAAGCTACGTGGTTTCGTCTGCGGCCTGCATCCCGTGGGTGGGGCTTTGCTTGTTTGTGTGGACCAGTTGCTGGCATGCTGCGGACCGGGGGTTGGGGACCCTTGCCATATAGTATCAACCTTGTTAACTCTCAAGGCTCTTTTTTCCTCCATGTATTCTGATCTGTGATTAATGTTTGTGTGTGTGTGTGTGTGTGTGTGTGTGTGTGTGTGTACCATATGTATATGTACATGCATGTATGGGTATGGGTATATATGTGTGTGTGTGTGTGTGTACCATATGTATGTATGTGTGTGTGTGTGTGTGCGCGCATGCATGTATGTGTATGGGTATATATGTGTGTGTGTATACCATATGTGTGTGTGTGTGTAGATAGACAGACAGACAGACAGACAGATAGATAGATAGATTGATTGATAGATTGATAGATTGATAGATGATAGATGGTAGGTAGGTAGGTTGATAGATAGATGGTTGGTAGGTAGGTAGGTAGGTAGGTAGGTAGGTAGATAGATAGATAGATAGATAGATAGATAGATAGATTGATAGATTGATTGATAGATTGATAGATTGATAGATTGATAGATTGATAGATTGATAGATGGTAGGTAGGTAGGTTGATAGATGGTGGGTAGGTAGGTAGGTAGGTAGGTAGGTAGATAGAGACAGACAGATAGATAGATTGATAGATTGATTGATTGATAGATAGATGATAGGTAGGTAGATAGGTAGACAGGTAGGTAGACAGGTAGATAGGTAGATAGGTAGATAGATAGATAGATAGATAGATAGATAGATAGATAGATAGATAGATAGATAGATAGATAGTAATATGATAGATAGATAATGATATGATAGAGAGAGAGATGATAGTGATATGATAGATAGATAAATAGATAATGATATTATAGATAGATATAGATAGATGAGATAGAGAGGTAGAGATAGAGATAGCGATAGATAAAGAGAGAGAGAGAGAAATGGATAAAGAGAGAGACATACACATACACATATATGTATATGTATATATCTATATGCATACACACACACACACACACACACACACACATAAAGTGACAAATTAGGAGCTCTATTACCCTGGCTTCAGGTCAGGGGGCGTAGGGATGGGTTTGCTGAAGCCGTCCCGACCGATCAGCCAGTAAGTGTCTTCCGTGCCTTTTCCCTACAGAGGAAGCGAGAGGCATCAAATGGAGGTAAAGCTAAACATCCCTCAATTTTTTCTAGCCTCAAGTCAGTTCATCTCCCCCCCACCCCACCTCGGCCCTGTTTCAGCAACCTCTTGTAATTTATTTTTTAGTAAATTCTCACAACTTTGCCTACATTTTTGCAGGCACTTCTGTTATTTTTTTCCCCTTTAGTGGCTTATACCAATATAAATTGTTATTTGTAGCTCAGGGTTGAATTTGGGGCTGGGGGTGGTGGTGGTCCTTGGTGCTTTCTGACCTCGGTTGTTTTCTGGCAGATGTCTCATGACCCAACTAGGGAACGTCAACGGTGCTAGAAGGAAGTAGGAAGTTTGTGGAGTGGAGGAGGAGGAGGA
>NW_015389151.1:14043-38026 GCF_001527695.2 Protobothrops mucrosquamatus | reverse complement strand
GAGGAGGAGGAGGAGGAGGAGGAGGAGGAGGAGGAGGACTGTAGGGTCCCTGATGCTCTCTGAGCTGGGTGGTTTTCTTGCAGATGTTTCATGACCCAACTAGGGAACGTCATCAGTGCTAGAAAGGAGGAGGGCTTGTGGAAAGGAAGAGGAGGAGGACAACGACAACGATGATGATGACAACGACAACGACAACGACTGTGGGGTCCTTGGTGCACTCCGAACTTGGTTTTCTTGCAGACATTTCATGACCCAACTAGGGAACGTCATCAGTGCTAGAAAGGTTTTGATCTCTGTTTACGGAAGTCTCCTTGGTGATTCCTTAATTAGGCTGTTGTTTACTGTTTAATTGTCTGAGTTGGTAGTTCCTGAATTGGAGTGATGTTTATAGCAAGGAACCTCCAAGTCCATTTCCACCAACACTAAAAGTGCAAATAACTAGTGTATAAACGGAGAGCAAAACCCCTTTTCCTTCTAGCACTGATCATGTTACAAGGTTGGGTAATGAAACGTCTGCATGCAAACAATCAAGCTCAGAAAGCATCAAGAACCCTACCATTTTCCTCCCCCTCCTCCTCCTCCTCCTCCTTCTTCCACTCCACAAACCACACCCCTTCTAGCACTGATGATGATACCTAGTTGGGTCATGAGACATCTGCAAGCAAACCACCCAGCTCAGAGAACTCCAAAGACATCTTAGCTGCTCGTTTTTGTCTTTTGATCTGATACACAATACGTTTCTTTGCAACTTTTCATCTCTTTCTTTTTCTCCCTCTCTCTTTCTCCGTCTGCGATCTTGCTTCATATACTACCTTTCAAATACTATTTGATACCTTCAGTTCCGTTTTCCCTCGTAAATCGAGCTTGTAGCCTTCTTTGAGGGCATGCAGGATCTCGACCGTGCGCAGGTTGACATGGATTCGATAAGCTGCAAAAATAACACACACCGACACGCACTTGGAAACGCCGAGTTTAAAAAGCACATCACAATTCAACCTACACAGGGTTCTGCAAAACGCAATTGCCAGGGTGGGCGCGAGGAGGTTCAGAAAAGCTGAGAGGGTGGCTGCAGTGTGCGTTGAAAGAAGCAGAGCTTAGATTGTGTCGTCTCAACCATCTCATTGTCAGTTTTTGCCCTCTCCTACAGACTTTCCTTGTTAGGTTCGAACGAACAGACTCGCACGTGTAGAGTTCAAACTAGCTACTTCACTGTTCTCTGCCTCTAGTACAGGAATCTCCTCAGAACGACAAGTTTCGCCTAGGGAAAAACTAGATAAAGGCATTCAGGAAGGGTCAGGCCTAGGCCTTTTGTGTTTACTTAAGGATTCCAGACTAGTTCCCTGCTTGATCGTCTCCTCCTGACTGGCTCGCCAACATTGCTGGAGGGGAAGCAAAGAACGTGACGATCTGCAACTCTCCACAGACAAAGATGCCGTGTTTGCAATAGTGGCAAATATCTGTAGCTCGGGTAGAGGATGAGGGTGGAGGTCTGTTCTCTGAGCTTGTGGGTTGGTTTCCGTATGTTTCGTTACCAGGCTAGGCCACATCTTCAGTGGTGTTTAGGGGACGTCTATGTCAGTGCTCTTCTATTTATAAGGGCTTCAGTTGTGGGAGTGTAAGTGAGGGTCTTGTGATGAGTCATCAGAGAGAGGCTGGTGATGGGTCTTGGGATGGGGAGGTTACTTCAGGCCAGGGTCCTTGGAGGGTGTGAGTTATCAGTAGGTCAGGGGTGAGTCATCAGTGAGAGCAGTGGTGGGATTCAGCTGGTTCGCACCAGTTCGACAGAACCAGTAGCTAATTTTTTATTGCTCAGGCCCAGAATGGGCTTCCGGAAGCGGCATCCACACAGAGAACCGGTGGTTCACATATTTGAATCCCACCACTGAGTGAGAGGCTGGTGATGGGTCTTGCGATGGGGAAATTACACCAGGTTAGAGTCATTGAAAGGTGAATTGCTGGTGGGAATGGGGGATTGTGTGGGATGGGTGAGGGTCGTGGGAGTGGGGGATTGCGCAGGATGGTTGAGGGTTGGTGCTGTCTCCAGTTGGCTGTGTGGTTGATTTGGATTCTGAGGGGTTTGTCGGCTGGTTGTAGATCAAAGAAACTGTGTTGTCCAAGGCAGAAGGTTAACAACTGGATTTGCAAAACTCGTTCACCCGTGTTCCCTAGGTGGGTTTTCCCTCTGGACACTCGGCCGTTCAATCGGCGAGCTCCTTCCAACCCAAGGATGCATTACTCACGAAGGCCGGTGGACTCCATCCGCGAGGCAGTGTTGACCGTGTCCCCGAAGAGACAGTAGCGTGGCATGGTCAGTCCCACCACGCCAGCCACGCAAGGCCCTGTCAAGAACATTAGACAAATTCAGTTCCTTAAACTTTGGGAGCAGGTTTCAACCGCTTTTCGGTACCCGTCTTATTTTTAAGGAAGGAAAAGGCAGAGAGCCACCAAAAAGGGGGCATTCTTCAGCCTTGCCGCGACATTCCCGATGACCTTACCAGAGTGCAGGCCGATGCGTATCCGGACAGGTACGTCTGGCATATGGCGCATCTTGAAAGTGCCAACGGCACTGAGGATATCGAGGGACATGTTGGCGATTTCACCCGCGTGTCGGTTCCCGTTCCGTTTCGGCAGCCCAGAAGCCACCATGTAGGCGTCGCCAATGGTCTCCACCTGTCAGTCAGAACAGGAGTGGTGAAAACAGCCGAAAGGTCTTGAAAAAGGGGACTGGGCTTAGCCCAGGAGATGGGAAGTGAGGCATCAAGCACTCGTAGTCAAAAATCACATTTAAGAGTTGAGCCACATTTTGGCATTTAGCGTAAAAATCAGGGGTAAAGTACTGGCTCTTGGAAACGGCATTAGTAACTTCCCAACCTCATTTATCAATGAGCTCAAGGTAGAGTCTCTCAGACTATTTAACAATTTCTTCCTGAGTTTGTTGTAGACAGAACAGAGCTGCTCTTTATGACCTAATCTCCAAACGAATTCTTCTCTTAACAAGAATTGAAAGGGACTTTGGAGGTCTTCTAGTCCAGCCCCCAAAGAGACCCTATACCATTTCAGACAAATGGTTGTCCAATCTCTCCTTAAAAACCTGCAGTGATGGAGCACCCACAACTTCTAGAGGCAAGCTGTTCCACTGATTAATTGTTCTCACTATCAGGAAATTCCTCCTTAATTCTAGGTTGCGTCTCTCCTTGATTAGTTTCCATCTGTTGCTTCTTGTCCTGCCTTCAGGTGCTTTGGAGAATAGCTTGACTCCCTCTTCTTTGGGGCAGCCCCTGAGATATTGGAAGACTGCTATTTGATTTAATTCGGTTTTATTGGGGGGGGAATGTATTTATGTTTTGTTTTAAATATGTTGTGCGCCGCCCTGAGTCCCATTGGGAGAAGGGCGGCATATAAATTAAATTAAATAAATAAAATAAATAAATAAAATAAATTCCCCCAGTCCTTCTTTTCATTAAACTAGACAAACCCAGTTCCCGTAACCGTTCTTTGTATGTTTTAGCCTCCAGCCCCCTCATCATCTTTGTTGCTCTTCTCTTCTCTTTTCCCTGTTGATTGTTTATATTTATTATTCCTCCCAGTTCTTGATCAACCTCTCCTAATCTCTCACGCTAGCAGAGATTGAATCTAAAAGAAGAGAGGTGTTTCAAACAAAAGCAACTTAGGTTGATATGCACCACAGCCCTTTTTTTTCCCTAAGGCAGTGGTTCTCAACCTTTTTAATGCCGTGACCCCAACCGGTCGTAAGTCGAGGACTAAACCGGTCGTAAGTCGAGGACTAAACCGGTCGTAAGTCGAGGACTACCCAACCGGTCGTACGTCGAGGACTTTCCTTGCCCGGGAGCGCCGCGCATGCGTGGTTCCGCCCCCTGCACCGGCCGAGGCGTAGCTGGCAAGCGGCAGAGACGGAGCAGGCCGACCACCAGCTGGCCCAGCCCAAGGGAGGTAAGGCACCCGCCAGAAAAGGGGGGAAAAAATGGCGGACAGCCTTGCTTGGCGACCCCCATGAAATGGTCGATCGACCCCAAATGGGGTCCCGACCCACAGGTTGAGAACCACTGCCCTAAGGTCCTCCAACTTTGTAGAAATCTAGTTCCCCAGGCCTATATCTTCGCTTCCAAGAAGCATCGACTCGCTGAAAAGCCAACAGGCAGAGAATATGATCTTTGTACGATGGCACCAAGCACCAAGGCCACCTATGGTAGTATCCTGTTCCTCCCCATCCCTGCCCCCACCAAGCTATCGCATTGCAATGAACAAGGACATCCATTCAATTTCGCAGCTATTCAGATTGTTGGATGAGCAGGGACAAAAACAGCCAGGGAAGTGATTGAAGCCTGGGAAAGTCAGTCAACAAGGAGTGCTAATTTACCATCAGCGTATCAAGTGCTTAGGAGGCGAGGGTGTGGCAGCACAAGGAAACAGCAACCAACGACTTAATAGCCAGCCTTCCATGCCCCAATCAACAACTAAGGAACCACACACAACAGGCGCCATATAAACACCACACACAGATTACCCCAGAACACACAATCTGAGATGTTTCCTGGAATTGGGCTCCAGTATGAGTCCAAAAGCTCGGAATAACTAAACCTCTGGATCCCGGTGACCGACTCAGATTGGATCCTGCAACATTATCCTGGGACACGGATATTCGCCTTCGTTCGCAAGCTATCTTCCGCCCATCACAATGATAACCAAGAAGACAGATCTATCTTTCACCTTGTAAACGTCATGGGAGCCAATGATGGCATCAAAGAGGGTGTACAGATCGTTGAGCAGGTCAACCACCTCAATGGGGTCACTCATGGCCGAGATGGTGGTGAAGCCCACAATGTCGCTGAAATATAAGGTCACCTCTTCGAAATATTCGGGCTCCACTGGCGCACCCGTCTTCAGGGCCTCGGCCACAGAACTGGAGAGATGACAAGCAGAAATGTCAATTGATGGGGCCGATCAGCTTGAAAATACCAAATAAATAATGCTGGGCAAATTTGCAAAAATATGGGGGTCTTGAAAAATGGGCTTGCTCAACCTATTCCCTCCCAAATTTGTTTGAATAAAGGGATTCTTAGCCAGCATATTAACTGAATCTTTCAATAGATAGTTAAGTTAAGTTAAGTTAAGTTAAGTTAAGTTAAGTTAAGTTAAGTTAAGTTAAGTTAAGTTAAGTTAAGTTAAGTTAAGTTAAGTTAAGTTAAGTTAAGTTAAGTTGTTATGTTAAGTTGTTAAATTAAGTTAAGTTAAGTTAATGATAGTAGTGTTCCAATATCTCAGGGGCTGCCACAAAGAAGAGGGAGTCAAGCTATTCTCCAAGGCGCCTGAAGGCAGGACGAGAAGCAACGGATGGAAACTCATCAAGGAGAGAAGCAACCTGGAATATAAGGAGAAACTTCCTGACAGTCAGAACAATTAACCAGTGGAACAACCTGCCTCCAGAAGCGGTGAATGCTCCAACACTGGAAGTTTTTAAGAAGAGACTGGACAGCCATTTGTCCGAAATGGTATAGGGTTTCCTGCCTGAGTAGGGGGTTGGACTAGATGACCTCCAAGGTCCCTTCCAACTTTATTATTATTATTATAAGTTAAGTTGTTGTTAAGTTAAGTTAAGTTAAGTTAAATTGTTAAGTTGTTGTTATGTTAAGTTAAGTTGTTGTTAAGTTAAGTTGTTATGTTAAGTTGTTAAGTTAAGTTAAGTTAAGTTGTTAAGTTTTTGTTAAGTTGTTAAGTTGTTGTTAAGTTAAGTTGTTAAGTTAAGTTAAGTGTTAAGTTGTTAAGTTAAGTTAAGTTGTTAAGTTGTTAAGTTAAGTTAAGTTGTTAAGTCACGTTAATTGTTAAGTTAAGTTGTTAAGTTGTTAAGTTAAGTTAAGTTAAGTTAAGTTAAGTTAAGTTAAGTTAAGTTAAGTTAAGTTAAGTTAAGTTAAGTTAAGTTAAGTTGTTAAGTTAAGTTAAGTTAAAGTTGGCAGAAAATCAATATCTGAATAACGGAATAACAGAGGTAAAAGAAACCTTAGAGGTCTTCTAGTCCAACCCATTGTTCAAGCAGAAGACCCCATATCATTTCAGACAAGTGGTTGACCTGTCTCTTCTTAAAAACCTCCAATGTTTGAGCACCCACAACCTCTAGAGGCAAGTGGTTCTACTGATTAATTGTTCTCGCTGTCAGGAAATTTCTCCTTAGTTCCAGATTGGTTCTCTGCTTGATCAGTTTCCATCCGTTGCTTCTTGTCCTGCCCTCTGGTGCTTTGGAGGATAGCTTGACTCCCTCTTCTTTGGGGCAGCCCCTGAGATACTGGAACACTGCTATCATGTCCCCCCTCATCCTTCTCTTCATTAAACTAGACATTCCCAATTCCAGCCACCGTTCCTTATATGTTTTAGCCTCCAGTCCCCTGATCCTCTTTGTTGCTCTTCTCTGCCCTCTTTCTAGAGTCTCAACATCTTTTTTGCAAATCGTGGCTTCTGTTCACATTCTGTGTCTGAATGCCCCTTTATTGCAAACATCCCCATGGCGTCTGAACCTCTTTCTACTTTAATTTGGATTCCTATTTGAACAGGGAGTTGGTCTCGGTGACCTAAATGGAACCTGGCAATTCTGGGGGTCTGGAAATCTGTAGGACTCTCCGCGAACTTCTTGACCTGGTCTCCACCTTCCCCACTGAAGGTCTTTTGGATTTGGAGAGACTCACGGGGGCAGCATCTGCGTCAGCAACTTGTCGGTCTTCTGCTTCTCGACTTCCAGCTCTTCGGTCCTCTCCCGGATCAAGTCTTCCAAGTTGCTGGAATATTGCTCCAGCATCCGTAGCATGGAGTCAATGATGTTGGTCTTCCTACCTTTGTTGATGCCCTTAAACTGGGGGAGAAGAACAGGAAGAGATGGAGAAACCCAGTCTGTTTTTATATCTCAGTATTAAATTATATACGTACTGTCGTGGTTCCGACAGATGAAACTCTTCGGAAGAACATTCGAGGCATTGTTCACCTTTGACACGTACTATATTTTTATGTATGAAAGGGAGGTTATAGAACAACAGAATAACAGAGTTGGAAGGGGCCTTGGAGGTCTTCTAGTCCAACCCCCAGCTCAAGCAGGAGAACCTATACCGTTTCAGACCAGGGACTGTCCAATCTCTTCTTGAAAGCCTCCAGTGATGGAGCGCCCACAACTTCTGGAGGCAAGTCGTTCCACTGGTTAATTGTCCTCGCTGTCAGGAAATTTCTCGTTGGTTCCAGGGTTGCTTCTCTCCTTGATGAGTTTCCATCCGTTGCTTCTGCTTTCAGCTGCTTTGGAGAAGAGATTGACACCCCCCCCTCTTCACTGCAGCAGTCCCTCCAGTATCAAATATTTAATATACAGCATATTTATTTAATATTTAAATATCTCTACATCTATCTATCTATCTATCTATCATTATCTATCTATCTATCTATCTATCTATCATCTATCATTATCTATCTATCTATCATTATCTATCTATCATTATCTATCTATCTATTATTTGTCTGTCTATCTCTATGATCTATCACTATCTAGCTATCTAGCTATCTGTATCTATCTATCTATCTATCTATCTATCTATACACTCTATCTATTTATCTAACCAACCAACCTACCTACCTATCCATCTATCTATCTATCTATCTATCATCTATCTATCATTATATCTATCTATCTATCTATCTATCTATCTATCTATCTATCTATCTATCTATCTATCTATCTATCTATCTATCTATCTATCTATACACTATCTATTTATCTAACCAACCTACCTACCTACCTACCCATCCATCCATCCATCCATCCATCTACCTACCTACCTACCTATCCATCCATCCATCCATCCATCCATCCCTCTATCTATCTATCTATCTATCTATCTATCTATCTATCTATCTATCTATCTATCTATCTATCTATCTATCTATCTATCTATCTATCTATCTATCTATCTATCATCTTGTCTAGTTTAATGAAAAGGACTGGGGGAACATGACAGCAGACTTCCAACAGTTGAGGGACTGTCACAGGGAAGAGGGGGGTCAACTTATTCTCCAAAGGGCCTGAAGGCAGGACAAGAAGCAACAGATGGAAACTCATCAAGGAGAGAAGCAACCTAGAACTAAGGAGAAACTTCCTGACAGCGAGGACAATTAACCAGTGGAACAGCTGGCCACCAGGTATTGTGGGCGCTCCAACACTGGAGGTTTTTAAGAAGAGATTGGACAGCCACTTGTCTGAAATGGTGTAGGATCTCCTGGCTGAGCAGGGGGTTGGACTAGAAGACCTCCAAGGTCCCTCTGTTAGTCTGTGTTCTGTCTCCTTCCCCTCTGGTCTCCTAGCCCCCATTCCTGGGCTCACATCACCTGATCAAAGACTTGATTGATGTTGGGTCTCCTTTCCGGCTGTTCACTCCAGCATTCCTTCATCAGCTGGATGCACTCCACCGGCGCTTGGTCGATGGAGACTGAGGGGCGGCAAAAAGGAGGGGGCTTCTTCACCTTCTTGATGATCTCTGCTTGGACAAAGACAAAATGCCCCAGAAGTTCTCGGCACAAATCCCATCATTCCCCTGGATAGCCCACCAAAGAAATAGCCCCAACCCATACTAGTGTGGGAAGAATCCAAAGAAAGAAATATTCTGGGGAAATATTAAAAAGGCAGAATATTATATTTCCCCCAAAGGATCTTAAAGGCAGAAACCAACCACACACACACACACACGTCTCTCTGCCCCAAACAGAAACCTGGTCTGCAGAAATGCAGGTGTGATAATCTTGTCAGAAAGATGGGAGCCAGGAAGCTGATGGGATTAGAAAGACAAAGATCCCTAGAGTCAACAATCCCTCACACCAAAAAATCCAACACAGGACATAGCCATCAGCCCCAGCCCCAGGGAAGCAGGATATGACCTTTGGGACACAATAGGATTAACCCACCACCATCAGAATACCAGAAAGGCAGACACAGACTCAGGTCCAAGTCCACGCCACAGGAACAACTCCAAACAAAAGCCCAAGAAGGTATAAAAACCCACCACTCCCTGCTACATGTGGCCGGTTTTTCCCAGAGCCATCTTGCTTGAGCAGGGGGCTGGACTAGAAGACCTCCAAGGTCCCTTCCAGCTCTATTCTATTCTGAATTCTGAATTCTGTCTGGCTCTCCTCTTCAATAAACTGCAACCTTCTTTCTAAAGCAGTCTCCATTTTGATTATTCCCAGCTTGGACTGGACCCTGATGAAAGATTTTTCTTCCAACAATAGGAACTGTGAAGGAACATAATATCTCTATTTCAGGTAGTCCTGGAATTACGACTATAATTGGGAGCGGAATTTAATCATTTAAAATTATTAAAGTTGCTGGTTGAAGGAGTCATTCTGCCATCTTTCGTGACTAAGGTGGGACTAGAACTCCCGGCCCAAAGTCACCCAGCTGATTGGCCCAAAGTCACCCAGCTGATTCTCATGCCTAAGGCGGGACTAGAACTCTCAGTCTCCTGGTGATTGGTCCAAAGTCACCCTGTCACCTTTGATGCCTAAGGCGGGACTAGAACTCCCAGTCTCCTGCTGATTGGTCCAAAGTCACCCAGCTAACTCTCATGCCTAAGGCAGGACTAGAACTCCCAGTCTCCTGGTGATTGGCCCAAAGTCACCCGGCTTATTCTCATGCCTAAGGCGGGACTAGAACTCCCAGTCTCCTGGTGGTTGGTCCAAAGTCACCCTGTCACCTTTGATGCCTAAGGCAGGACTAGAACTCCCAGTCTCCTGCTGATTGGTCCAAAGTCACCCAGCTAATTCTCATGCCTAAGGCGGGACTAGAACTCCCAGTCTCCTGGTGATTGGCCCAAAATCACCCAGCTGACTCTCCTGCCTAAGGCGGGACTAGAACTCCCGGCCTCCTGACGATTGGCTCAAAGTCACCCAGCTTTTGTGCCTCAGGCGCGTTCACAGCTTGCTTCTCTACGTGATCTCATATCTTAATAGGCAAAACGATTCCGGTGCAACGGAGTTACAGGGAAGAAAAATATCGATATTCGGCAGAGCACGAAGTTGGCACCCAAACCACGGTCCCCCTCCTGGTCTGGGACGTAGGCAGAAGGACCACCCTTAACCAGGAACGGAGCACCAAGCCAGAAGGACCAACGTTTGGTCTGGGTCCGAGCCAGCAGGTGGGGTTCCCACCTCGGTGAGGACCTGAGCGATGGGCCAACTGGGTCTTCTGACTCCAACCCCCTCCCCGAACCACAACCGGCCTTCTCTTCCTCGCTCCCCTCTCGGTACCTTCCGGGCTCATCTCCAGCATGCAGTAAGGCGCCGCGCGGCAGATGACTTCTTGAATAATGATGGAGATACTATAAATGTCTCCCCGGAAGGTGCCTTTCCGTTCCAGCGCCGGGTTCCTCAACAATTCCGGCGCCGTCCAGAAACGGTCTGGTGGAATAAAATTGGGGGTGGGTGGGCTAGAACAGGGCTTTTCAACCTTTTCACCCATTGTACCACTTTTAGGATAGGGCAACATCCGAGAACCACCAGTCGCCTAGCAAGGTGTCAAAAACTTGATGACCCAAAAAAAAAAAAAGGAAAAAAGTGATAAAGTACAGGTAGTCCTCGACTTACAACAGTTCGCTTAGTGACTGTTTGAAGTTGCAATGACCCTGAAAAAAGGGCCCCCCAAGCCACAGCCGAGCAAGACACCTGCCTGCCCGCCCGACGGCGCTCTTCCTCCTGTCCGAGGTTTTCATTGTTGTGAGCATTTCTGTTGGGGATTGGCAGCGGGGGTGGGGTGGTGGGTGTTTGGTTTTTATTCCCCCCGTCTGCTGGGTGGTTGCAGCAGGTTTTAGTCACTTCACAAGACCCTGGGACACTGTGACCGTCATAAATATGAATCGGTTGCCAAGCATCTGAATGTAAATCACAAGACCCTGGAGATGCTGCAACATTCCAGCTGATCTGCGCTTCTTCTGGGTTCAGCAGAAGTGCCAGGATCAGCGCCGAGCTCCAGCTGGAGCCTGGCGCTGATCCTGGCGCTTCCGCTGAGCCCTGACAGCCCTGAAGAAGCGCCAATCAGCTGGAAAGCGGCACTGATCTTGACGCTTCCACTGAGCCCTGACAGCCCCAAAGAAGCGCTGGTCCTGGTGCTTCCGCTGAGCCCTGACAGCCCTGCAGCTCCAGCCGTCTCTCGCTCAGGCTTGTGCGGTGCTGCCACCGGTTCAGCTCATTCCCCTCCACCGCTACCACTTTTCTAGGATGCTCGCGTACCACCTGCCAGGTGCCCATGTACCACAGGTAGTACCCGTACCACTGGTTGAAAAGCCCTGGACTAGATGACCTCCGAGGTCCCTTCCCGCTCTGTTAATCTATTCATTCTGTTCTAAATGCAAACCGGAAACATTGAGGACTACAGGAACCATCTGGGCTTCAGTTTGGGATGCAGACAACCCAGAAACTCATCCCCAACAGCCTTGCGCCCGTCTTCAACAGGGGAGGGACCCAGGGCAGAAGACATCCTGCAGCCAAGATGGCTCCACACCCATTTGCACCGCTCAGGTGACCCTGAGGACGCAGGTAAACCTCCAAGTGGCCTCAACGGCTCTCTAAAAGAAGGCAAAGGACCAGCTGTCGGGTAGGAGTATAAATCCTTCCACTCCCCACCCTTCAGTCAGAGCTGAAGAAGCTTCTGGGATGGGAAGCGAAACGTCTTCCAAGAAGAAAAAGGAAGTCCAGTTGCTTCCTGGAAAAAGCACCTTTGGGACAACCACGACCTGGATAACTGAGAATCTCCGTAGACATTTAGGACAGGGATAGGCAACCTTGGCTCTTTTATGACTCGTGGACTTCAACTCCCAGAATTCCTGAGCCAGCATGGGGGAACTATGGCCCCCTTTATGACTTGTGGACTTCAACTCCCAGAATTCCCCAGCCAGCGTGAGGGAACTATGGCCCTTTTATGACTTGTGGACTTCAACTCCCAGAATTCCTGAGCCAATAAGGGGGAACTATGGCTCCCTTATGACTCGTGGACTTCAACTCCCAGAATTCCCAAGCCAGCCTGGCTCAGCTTGGAAACCTCTCCCTTTCCCCTCAGCGTGGCTGGCTCAGGAATTCTGGGAGTTGAAGTCCACGAGTCATAAAAGAGCCACGGTTGTCTACCCCGATTTAGGACTTCAGTTTCTTTTTTTCAGTGCTGTCGCCACTTTGAACGGTCACCAAATGAATTGTTGAAAGTCGAGGATCACCTATATGTCCTAGACTTTTTATCAGCCCACCTAAATTCCCTTCTCGCTCCCATCTTTCCCTACTGACCCTCAGGCTTCATCGGATCCCGGGTCACTTTCTGAGCCTCCAACAATTCGTTGTATCCGTGATCCGAGACTTTCAGGACAAAACGGCCGTCCACCACGCAGTTCCGAGACTTCAGCCGGCCGTGAGGGAATTCCTGATGGTGCAAATACTTCATTCCCTGGAGGAGGAGGGGGGAGAAAAGAAGAGGAGGTGAGCAGGTCTGGCCCACGTCGCAATGTGGGTAAGTCCTCGTTGAGCGACCACAGTTAGCACCAGCAATTTAGTCACCAAGCAAAGCAAAACCGGGATTCTGCTTACGGTGGTTTAGCTCTCCTTTGGTTTTCGGGCCCGTGAAGGTTATGAAAACACAGGTCGTCCTCGACTTACATCCACAATCGAGCTCAAAGTTTATGTCGCTAAGCGAGACATTTGTTAAGTGAGTTTTTCCCTATTTTACGACTTTTCTTGTTGCGGTTGTTAAACGAATCGCTGCAGTTGTTAGTAACCTGGTTGTTCAGTGGTTCTGGCTTCCCCCATTGACTTTGCTTGCCAGAAGGTCGCAAAAGGGGATCACGTGACTCCGGGACACTGCGACCGCCATAAGTATGAAACCAGTGGCCAAGCATCTGAATATTGGTCCCATGACCATGGGGATGCTGCAACGGTCGTAAATGTGAAAACCGGTCATAAGTCTTTTTTTTTTCAGTGCCGTTGTAACTTTGAATGGTCATTAAATGAACTGCTATAAGTTTCTCCTGCTTGAGCAGGGGGCTGGACTAGAAGACCTCCGAGGTCCCTTCCAGCTCTATTCTATTCTATTCTATTCTATTCTATTCCATATTTTCTGTTTCTGTTCTATTCTGTAATTCTATTCTATTCTATTCTTATTCTTATTCTTATTCTATTTTTATGTTATTGTATTGTATTGTATTGTATTGTATTCTTTTTGTATTTTATTATTCTATTCTATTCTATTCCATTCTATTCTATTCTGTATTTTATTATTCTATTCTATTCTATTCTATTCTATTCTATTCTATTCTATTCTATTCTATTCTATTCTATTCTATTCCATTCTGTATTTTATTATTCTATTCTATTCTATTCTATTCTATTCTATTGTTCTGTTCTGTTCTGTTCTGTTTTGTTCTATTCTATTCTGTTCTATTCTATTTTTATTCTTATTCTATTTTTATGTTATTGTATTGTATTCTATTCTATTCTATTCTATTCTATTCTATTCTGTATTTTATTATTCTATTCTATTCTTATTCTTATTCTATTTTTATGTTATTCTATTGTATTCTATTCTATTCTAAGTCGACTACCTCTGTGAGGATTGGTTCTGAAGTTACTTTATCAGGACCACTGTAACTATGAACAGTCACTGAACGAGGCACTCACTAAATGAGGACTACATGTTCTTTCTGATCAGGGCGATCTGTACAATTATATGAAGACACTATGCCATCATAAACTCGGGAATAAAACATTCTGATCATCCTAAAAAAATATTTTTAACTATCAGTGGGTTTTCCTACACGTTCTCCCTCTTAGAACCATGTTTGATCATGATAGGCAGATCTCTCCATGTCTGAAACCTTGAATTTGTTTCTTAAGAGCTTCAGATGCTCACAGGTCCTGATTGATGGTGGTTGAAAGCAAGAACTGAGAACTTTCTACAAGTCCTCCGGAAGCTACTGCAGGAAAGATCTGCAAATTCTCTGGCTGGGCCATCCTTGATGGTCCCAAAGTTGTCCATCTCTACCAACTTTGAGGGCCACCAACTTCTTCAAGTCCTCCAGAAGCTACTGCAGGAGAGATCTGCAAATTCTCTGGCTGGACCATCCTTGATAGTCCCAAAGTTCTCCATCTCTACCAACTTTGAGGGCCACCAACTTCTTCAAGTCCTCCAGAAGCTACTGCAGGAGAGATCTGCAAATTCTCTGGCTGGGCCATCCTTGATGGTCCCAAAGTTGTCCATCTCTACCAACCTTGAGGGCCACCAACTTCTTCAAGTCCTCCACTAGCTACTGTAGGAACCATCTGCGAATTCTCTAGCTGGGCCATCCTTAATGGTCCCAAAGTTGTCCATCTCTACCAACTTTGAGGGCCACCAACTTCTTCAAGTCCTCCAGAAGCTACTGCAGGAAAGATCTGCGAATTCTCTGGCTGGGCCATCCTTGATGGTCCCAAAGTTGTCCATCTCTACCAACTTTGAGGGCCANCATCCATAATGGTCCCAAAGTTGTCCATCTCTACCAACTTTGAGGGCCACCAACTTCTTCAAGTCTTCAAGTCCTCCGGAAGCTACTGCAGGAAAGATCTGCACATTCTCTGGCTGGGCCATCCTTGATGGTCCCAAAGTTGTCCATCTCTACCAACTTTGAGGGCCACCAACTTCTTCAAGTCCTCCAGAAGCTACTGCAGGAAAGACCTGCACATTCTCTCGCTGGGCCATCCTTGATGGTCCCAAAGTTGTCCATCTCTACCAACTTTGAGGGCCACCAACCCTTTTCTCAACGCGAGTGACTATTCCTCATCCCAGCCTCATGTTTTTCCTAAACTGGATGTCAGGACAACTAGATCTCTTTCCCGGGCACCTTGATAAGGTCCAGCAGCAAGGAGGATTTGAACATCCAGTCCAGTTTCATGTCCTCATTACGGAGAAGGTCCTCGAGGCTCCCGCGGGCGCAGTGCTCTGAGACGACAGCAAAAATCCCAGCGTCATGGAAGAAGCCTATAAAAAGGTTTAGGTTTTCGTGTCTCAGGTCCCGCAGCTGAACATGGGGAAAAACAAAAGGGAATAAGAAGTGAGAGTCCTCCAGCACCCAGGATGGTGGGAATGGCTAGAAATGTTTCCTGTAGAAGTCCTTCTCTGTCTTAAGGCCCCACATGCTTCTAACTACCATTGTAGATCTTCTCCGTCTTAAGTTCCCACGTGCTTCTAACTACCATTGTAGATCTTCTCTGTCTTAAGTTCCCACGTGCTTCTAACTACCATTGTAGATCTTCTCTGTCTTAAGTTCCCACGTGCTTCTAACTACCATTGTAGATCTTCTCTGTCTTAAGTTCCCAAGTGCTTCTAACTACCATTGTAGAAGACCATCTTCTCTGTCTTAAGTTCCCACGTGCTTCTAACTACCATTGTAGAAGACCTTCTTCACTATCTTAAGTCCCAACATGCTTCTAACTACCATTGTAGAAAACCTTCTTCTCTGTTGAGCGTTTGGAAAAAGTTCAGAGAAGAGCAACTAAGAGGATCCAAGGCCTACCCATTTTGGGAAGAAAGCTCTTCAAGAACTCACCTTGCAAAAAACTTTTTCCGTGGTTGGTTTGATTTCCATGCTCTTTCCTCCGGGGAATCTTTTCAGCCACACCCAGTCACCCTAAAGGTGGGGGAGGGGGGGCGACAAGGAAGGGCATACATGGTGACTCTCAACCGTTTTGAGGGCTTAAAAAAAGCAGGAAGGAAGGGAGACCCCTGCCCCGTGTCAATCCAAGCTGATGGGTTAGGCCAGAGGTCCCCAACCTATGGGCCGCGGTGCTCTACCTGGCTGTGGAATCTTGGCTGCCAGGCCACGTGGGTAGCTGGGCAGTGCACGCGCGGGTGTGCGTGCTCACCCCTCCCTCGTGCCACCCTTGCCGTGAGTGTTGTGCAGGCGGTGGCAGTGCTGCTAGTATCATTGTTGCCGTGAACCTTCCGTGGGGGGCAGCAATGCCATGAGCAGTAGGTGGGCCACACCATGATCCTCGTAGGGGGCAGCGGCGCGAGCCTTGTGCCGGGGTGGCATCGCTGCAGGCCGCAGCGCAGTCCTTGCGTGGGGCGGTGGCACAAACCTCGCGCCGGAGCGGTGGCACGAACCTCACACCGGGGTGGCATCACTGCGGGCCGCAACATGAGCCTCGTGCTGGTGGTAGCATTGCCACGAGCCTGGCGGCAGTGGCACCACAAGCCTCACACAGTTGCTGGCATTACTGAGAGTCTCATGTGCATGCTCGCAGCCGTTTGCGTAGTGCACATGCTCGCAGCCCCGTTTGCGTGGTGCGCATGCTCGCACCCTGTTTGTACGTGCACGCATGGCTGCATTCACGTTTGTGCATGCAGGTGTAAGGCGCCTGCCCCTCCCTCTCCCACCGGGCTGCCAATCCAAAAAGGTTGGTGACCTCTGGGTTAGGGTAACCAAGTGGTTTCGTAAAGATGTTAGACTTTACGATGTTAGACTTTACGACGTTAGATTGCCCTTGGACAATCCACAGTGGACAAATCAACAAAGTCTCAAACCCAAATCCTTCATGACTTTCCCATGAAAGATGATGACCTCAGGAGTTGATCCTTCTTCTTGATGTTCCACAGTTGATGTTCAGGTCGACCTTGCCCCACCATATTCTTTGGATGGGGGGCTCCAACCTTTGCAGGAAACAGCTTTACATCTGAGGTCCCTACTGTAGGGCCTCCACTCCCACCACCCAATACTGAAAGAATTTGGGACCAGACACGACGCAGGAAGGAATATGTCTTCACCTCAAACACAGCTATGTTGTTCTCCTGATCCGCCCCATTTTTCAAGCTTTTCTTCTCCGAGCAATTTCCCCCAGGACTGTCATCCATCTTCTAGGGAGAAAGGAGACAAGTTAGGATAAACTAAAGAACGCTCTGAAATAATATTATTCAGCAACCGTTAAGAACAAGACAGGTGGACATAACCTTGGGTAGATACATCTACATTTTGATGGTCCCAAAGAACAAGAAAAGTGGACATAACCTTGGGTAGATACATCTACATCTTGATGGTCCCAAAGAACAAGAAAAGTGGATGTAATCTTGGGTAGATACTGTACATCTACATCTTGATGGTCCCAAAGAACAAGAAAAGTGGACATAACCTTGGGTAGATACATCTACATCTTGATGGTCCCAAAGAACAAGAAAAGTGGGTGCAACCTTGGGTAGATACATCTACATCTTGATGGTCCCAAAGAACAAGAAAAGTAGACGTAACCTTGGGTAGATACATCTACATCTTGATGGTCCCAAAGAACAAGAAAAGTAGACGTAACCTTGGGTAGATACATCTACATCTTGATGGTTCCAAACAACAAGAAAAGTAGATGTAACCTTGGGTAGATACATCTACATCTTGATGGTCCCCAAAAACAAGAAAAGTGGACGTAAACTTGGGAACATACATCTACATCTTGGTGGTCCCAAACAACAAGAAAAGTGGACGTAAACTTGGGAACATAAATCTACATCTTGATGGTTCCAAACAACAAGAAAAGTGGACGTAAACTTGGGAACATAAATCTACATCTTGGTGGTCCCAAACAACAAGAAAAGTGGACGTAAACTTGGGAACATAAATCTACATCTTGATGGTTCCAAACAACAAGAAAAGTGGACGTAAACTTGGGAACATAAATCTACATCTCGATGGTCCCAAAGAACAAGAAAAGCAGATGTAAACTTGGGAACATAAATCTACATCTTGATGGTTCCAAACAACAAGAAAAGTGGACGTAAACTTGGGAACATAAATCTACATCTCTATGGTCCCAAAGAACAAGAAAAGCAGATGTAAACTTGGGTAGATACATCTACATCTTGATGGTCCCAAAAAACAAGAAAAGTGGACGTAACCTCGGGTAGATGCATCTACATCTTGATGGTCCCAAAGAACAAGAAAAGCAGATGTAACCTTGGGTAGATACATCTACATCTGGATGGTCGCAAAGTTGGCCATCTCTACCAGCTTTGCAAGGCCAGCGACAGTGGTCTTTTGACACCACCTCTTTGCTTGCGTTGATCTGCGTCGGTCATTATTCGCTCAGCCCGGTCTCTGATTTTGGAGTGCTTTACTCAATAATCACAACTTCCTATCGCCGTGGGGTTGTGTTCTTCTCAAGGTTATCGCGTAAAAACTTGCTTACCTTCCCGCCGTTTGGGAGATCGATGAAGGTCAGGTCCTCCGCAGTCAGGGCAATTTTGTTGGGTCCCTTCGTGAGATTGGCATGCTGAAGTTGGCACCTGTGAAAAGCGAGGCGAGACATTAAAAATATCGGAAATGAAAAACGCTCGCCCGTCACCGAAGCAGGGAGGGGCAGACAACTTCCTGTATGACTCCCAAACGCCATTCTGGAGTGGGGACTTGTAAGAGGATCACATGAAACTCACCGGAGATAGTAAGCCAGAACAGATCCACCCAGGAGCAAGAGAGTAACAATGAGGAAGAGGAGGAAAACAAAACCGACACCCACGCCTGGAAGGAGGAAGAGGAAAAAAACACTCATTTTCTTTGGACTGAGGTCCACCAGGATTAAGACAAGTGGATGTCCAGTTTCCTCTTAAAAACCTCCAATGTTGGAGCACCCACCACTTCTGGTGGCAAGCTGTTCCGCTGGTTAATTGTTCTCACCGTTGGGAAGTTTCTCCTTGATTCCAGGTTGCTTCTCGCCTTGAGTTCGAACTACTCTATTGTTCCAAGCCTACTTTACAGGAACCTCCCCAGATTGGCTGCTTTTGCCTGTGAAAGGCTACACAGGGCTAAAGGCATTTCAGGGCAGTCACACAGAACTTACACTGAATTAACAGAGTTAATGGTCTGAAATGGTCTAGGGTCTCTTGCTTAACCAGGGGGCTGGACTAGAGGACCTCCAAGATCCCTTTCAGTTCTAGTCTGATTCCGATTCTGACCTTTTCGGTAGATCTGACCTATCCAGTCTGACATGGCTTCCACACTTACCCCCGGCGCAAATGGTGCCGCGGTTGAACCAACAGCTGGAGTCCGAAGCTGGCTTGGTGTTGTCAGGCCAATGGACGCCCCGTCCGGTGAAACGCAGGATCCCGGCGGCCAGGTCGACTTTGTAAACGGGGTGAAGGCGGCTGCCCCTTCCATCCGTGTCCAGGATGACGTAAGG
Organism: Protobothrops mucrosquamatus; assembly: GCF_001527695.2. Taxonomy (NCBI): domain Eukaryota; kingdom Metazoa; phylum Chordata; class Lepidosauria; order Squamata; family Viperidae; genus Protobothrops; species Protobothrops mucrosquamatus. Next base: position 18,820 of record NW_015389151.1, on the reverse strand, counting down.
CACCTCGGCCCCTCCGTTTTGGTCCGCTGACACCGGCTGGCTAAACCCTTCCAGCTCAAAGTCCTTGGCGTGTTCAGCAATGGTGGTGCCCGCCACCCTCTTCCCGGAGAGGCGGGCGTTTTCCACGGCCTTGGCTAGGAAGTAGACGGCGTTAAAAATGGTGCCGAACAAAGGATGGGCCTGCAAGGAGGAGGAAAAAAGGACAGATTGCACCTTCTACACCGTACTTTTGTCTACATTCGGTCCGTTTCCATCCGTTATTCCCGGTCTGGCCTTCAGGCGCTTTGGAAAGTTGCGCCAGCAACTGTGAGAGGGATCTTGGGAGTCTTAGTGGACAATCAATTAAATATGGGTCAACAGTGTGCAGTGGCAGCCCAAAAAGCCGATGCAATCCTCCTCCTCCTCCTCCTCCTCCTCCTCCTCCTCCTCACCACCACCACCACTCCCTTCTAGCACTGATGATGTTCCCTAGTTGGGTCATGAAACATCTGCAAGAAAATCACCCATCTCAGAGAGCACCAAGGACCCCACTGCAAATAGGCTATCATAAATAGGCACTAGAATTGCCTATTGTACGTAGAAATGCTGGCTTCTCCAGGAGAGAAGACACATCACATAGTAAAAGTGTTAATGCCACTTTACAAGGCATTGGTAAGGCCACACTTGGAATCCTGCATCCAGTTTTGGTCACCCCGATGTAAAAAAGATGCTGAGACTCTGGAAAGAGTGCAGAGAAGAGCAACAAAGATGATTAGGGGACTGGAGGCTAAAACATACAAGGAACAGTTGCTGGAATTGGGGATGTCTAGTTTAATGAAGAGAAGGACGAGGGGGGACAGGATAGCCGTGTTCCAGTATCTCAGGGGCTGCCCCAAAGAAGAGGGAGTCAAGCTATTCTCCAAAACGCCTGAAGGCAGGACAAGAAGCAACAGATGGAAACTGATCAAGGAGAGAAGCAACCTAGAACTAAGGAGAAACTTCCTGACAGTGAGAACAATTAACCAGTGGAACTACCTGCCTCCAGAAGTGGTGAATGCTCCAACACTGGAGGTTTTTAAGAAGAGACTGGACGGCCATTTGTCTGAAACGGGATAGGGTTTCCTGCCTGAGCAGGGGGTTGGACTAGATGATCTCCAATGTCCCTTCCAACTCTGTTATTCTGTTATTATTTTTTCCTTCCTTCCTTCCTTCCTTCCTTCCTTCCTTCCTTCCTTCCTTCCTTTCCTCCCTCCCTCCCTCCCTCCCTCCCTCCCTCCCTCTGTCTTTTTCTCCACAATTGGGGCTCAATTCTGGTCCTAAGTCAAGGACTACCTGTATGACCCTTATTCCCACCACCCCAGCCCCACTTCCTCCCAACTCAGGCACCACCTTCTCCACGCTGAGCTGTCCGGGGATCTCTCTCCTCTTCTGAGCCTCCTCAAAGGCCTGCCGGAAGGAATACTCCGGCGAGTCTACGGTGATGGTCAGCACGGCATCGTACGCCCAGCGTAATTTGACGTTGTCCTCCAGCACCGCGTAGGCCTCCTCCTGGTAGGGCATGCTGTAGGTCAGGGCATCGTAGGGGATGAAGATGTAACTCCCTCTGGTCAGGCCCGTCTCTTCGGCCTTCTCCAACAGGAGGCGCTGCTCTTCCCCACCCAACAGGACGGAGTGCATGCACATGATGACCGCTGCGTAGGGAAGGGAGAGGAGGGATGGTGGAGGAGGAGGAGGAGAAGGAAGAAAAAGGTGGAAGGGGAGGAGGAGGAGGAGGAGGAGGAATGGGAGAAGAAGAAGAAGAAGAAGAAGAAGAAGAAGAAGAAGAAGAAGAAGAAGAAGAAGAAGAAGAAGAAGAAGAAGAAGAAGAAGAAGAAGAAGAAGAAGAAGAAGAAGAAGAAGAAGAAGAAGAAGAAGAAGAAGAAGAAGAAGAAGGGGGAGGGGGGAGGGGGAGGAGGAGACATGAAGGAGGAGGAGGAGGAGAAGGAGAAGGCATGAAGATGGAGGAAGAGTGCAGAACACAGAATCCTGGTTTGAACATCACTGAGATATAATATTAGGACCATCTTAATAGCAAGCCAGGTTAGCAATGAAACTATGGAACCAGAATGGGGTGATAGTAAGCCTTTGTTGATAGAGTTGAGATGTTGGCTGTTCAACCATGTCTTGGAGATAGGTTCTCCTGACCGAGAAAGAAGCTGCATAAACACGTGGCTGAGTCACATGGCATGCTCCTTGTCATATAAACCAACATTTATAGAGTCCCAGAGTTAGACAGGAGCTCTGCAGCCACCAAGTTCAACCCCATCGATCCCGAAACTCAAATCCCAGGTTCGTTATATCTTTGAAGGCTTCCAACCCAGGGGAAGGAACCACTTCCTGGGTCAGTTGATGCCACTGTCCAATTTCTCCTACTAAGGAGAAGGTCTTTTTCCCTCATGTTCTCCTAGAATCAACTTTCACGTAGCTTTGGATCGAGGAAAAGAGGGTTTCCATTTTCTTTCTGTGATAGTTTGGGGAGTCAATGAGAAGCTGGAATCGTCCAAACCAATCCAGAATTGAAGAAACCATCATGATGAGCTTATTTACCTCAGAAAAAAGAATGGAAAGTAGGTTTCCATCTTCTGTCTGTGATCATTTTTTGAGTAAATGAGGAGCCCGATCCATCTAAGTTAAGCGAGAATTGAAGAAACCATCATGATGAGCTTCTTTACCTCAGAAGAAAGAATGGAAAGTAGGTTTCCATCTTCTGTCTGTGATCATTTTTTGAGTAAATGAGGAGCCCGATCCATCTAAGTTAAGCCAGAAGTGAAGAAACCATCATGATGAGCTTCTTTACCTCAGAAGAAAGAATGGAAAGTAGGTTTCCATCTTCTGTCTGTGATCATTTTTTGAGTAAATGAGGAGCCCGATCCATCTAAGTTAAGCGAGAATTGAAGAAACCATCATGAGGAGCTTCTTTACCTCAGAAGAAAGAATGGAAAGTAGGTTTCCAACTTCTGTCTGTGATCATTTTTTGAGTAAATGAGCTCGATCCATCTAAGTCAAGCCAGAATTGAAGAAACCATCATGAGGCGCTTCTTCACCTCAGAAGGAACCATAAGGTGACCTTCTCGTAAGACAGACTCCATATCTTTCAAACCTAGGGTTTAACACACCTATGTTAGATCTCTCCTGAGGAACATCCGCCCATCGCAACCATACCTCGTACGTTGTTCGCCTTCTTGATCTTTCGAAGAGCATCCTCCACCCCGCTCGGTTCATCTTCCATGGTGGTCATCACCGTGACGGGCAGGCCAAAGTTCCTCAGTGAGTCAGCCAGGCTTTGTCCCACTTGGACCCAGAGATCTTCCTTCGAGGTGATCACGGCGACGTGAGCCCACTGGAAGTGCTTAAGTACAGTGTAGAGGACAGCGGAGGCCTGCGGTAAGGGCCGCGCAAAAGTCCCGAAACGTCCCACCTCGGCGTCATCCGTCAAGCAAGCCCAGGAGAAGATGGGCTTGTTCCAAGTTTTGCCCAGCATCCCAGCGGCCTGGCAGACCGTTGGGTTAACCGGACCGACGAAACCAGAGGCGTAGTATTCTGCGTTGACTAAGCCCGTGAGCGCCTTGGAGGTCTGGCAGTCTTCGTTGAGGAGGATGTAATCGAACCAGTATCCCTTGTTTAAGGTTGGGTCCTGGTTGATCCGACGCACGGCCAACTTGGCGGCTGCCTCGGGGTAGGCTCGGGCGTAGATGGAGTCACACTTCCAGGGACCTATCACGCCGACTTTGAAGGTCGTGGCGTGGACGCTGAGAGGAAGGCGAAGAAGCAGAGGCCAGACAAGAAGGGACCACCAAGGGGGTCCTCTACAGTAGGTCCACCTCGGATGGTTGGAGAGCCAAAGCAGGAAGCCCAACCAAACCCGTGTCATGCTGTGCCGGTGATCTTCAGAAACGATCTGGTGGAGAGGCAAGGAAGGGGAAAGGAAGAAGGCACAACTTCAGCTCCTCAGGGACCAAGTCCAGAAATCTTTGGGCCCATCTCCTGCCATCCACTTGATCAAGGGTTGCTCTTCACTGTCCCTAGACGGAGAGAGGAAGGAAGGAAGGAAGGAAGGAAGGAAGGAAGGAAGGAAGGAAGGAAGGAAGGAAGGAAGGAAGGAAGGAAAAAAGGGAAGAACGAAGGAGGAGAAGAAAGAGAAGAAGAACATCAGAGCAGGCTGGAGAAGAATTCAGAATCCCTCCCGTTGTTGGGGTTTTTTTCCCCCCTACAATTTCCAACTAATTTGATTATATTGGAAAAGAGGATTTTACTTACAGGTAGAGGGGCGGAATGAAAATAGGTCAGATACGCACGTACAACTGCCGTTACTCACCATCTCGGTGAGGACCCGGAATTTGGGTTATCGGTAGACGAGAAGACATATCAAAACTGTAGCGTTAGCTCCATAATAGGCACAACGCAACCCCCCAACACGATGCTTCTCCCAAAGGTTGAGCCTCAACTACTCAAGGGCTCCACTCCTGCTTTGAATGTTCCCTTAATTTAATGGCTAACTCAACAGTCTTGACATTTGAAAGCTATAGTAGATGGGGTGACACAGAGGACTGGTCCAAAGGAAAAAAAATGTATATTTAGGCCAGCTCAGGTATGTGTCGTTTTTCCTTTTGGATCGTCCGATCAGATCACAGCTTCCTTGGAGGGGTGATGGGGTCACCATCCGTCCTTCACGACAGAACAACCAAGCTCAGAGAGCACCCCACAGTTTTCCTCCTCCTCCTCTTCCTCCTCCTCCTCCTCCTCCTCCTCCTCCTCCTCC